>NC_090175.1:21510960-21648460 GCF_024679245.1 Pseudorasbora parva
GCAGAATGTTTCCTGTGATGGGTTTAGGGGTAAGGTTAGTGTAGGGGGATAGAAAATACAGTTTGTACAGTCTAAAAACCATTACGCCTATGTTGAGTCCCCATAAAACATGGAAAGTGTGTGTGAGAGAGAGAGAGAGGGGGGGGGGAGGAAAAAAGAGAGATAAACAGAGTAAAGATACACAAATGAACGAAAGGGAAACAGATTTTGGCTTGTGGAATGAAGAGGGATTAAAAGCATGTCCGTTTTTGCAGTGTATTGACATGGAGAATGAGTTACACAAGTGTGTGTAATCAGATTTACTGACAGGATGGACAAGAGTATGTCCACAGAAAACAGTGACTGTTATTCAAATGGATCTCAGTGGAACTTGTCCATGTTCTCACGGTTGACTTTATAAACACACCGATAAACCAATGGTTTACAATAAAAGGAGAACGTGTGAGTGAATGAGCATGTGTTTTAGGGTTCAACACTAAGGACAGCACTTTGGCCCGAGGCTAGTTTGAGAGAGTTTTGGGCCTGTTGACTGAATTGTCATTTGCCTCTGGCATTGCTTTTGTGTTTTTTGAATTCAGCCTAGAGGTCAAGAGTACATTTAAGATGCAATCACATTTACATTTACGCCATCTGAAGTATTGATGGAGTTGTGACTTCTGTGTGAGCTTTATGCATCTCTATACTTCTGACATTTGACAGTTTGCCTACAAAATTGCACCTATTTTTCGATAATGTTACCATACCTTTATACCATCTATTGTGTTGATTCTTAACTAGAGGCCCTTAGCAAACTTCCAAGGGGCGACCCCCTATAAGTCTTAAAGTGCCCCTATTGTGCTATTTTAAAGTTTTCTCATTTTGTTTAAGAGGTCTTCAACAACAGTTTTACATGCATCAAAGGTAAAAAAACTGTTGAATTTTCTCATAATACGCATTGCACATCACCACAATGTTTAATGATTCTCAAACAACTTGATGGATAAATCCCTCCTTTCTGTGAGCCTACTCTACTCTGATTGGTCAGATGGCCCAGTCTGTTGTGATTGGTCTGCTGCTTACAGCGCGTATTTGCAGGTCACGTCACGTGTAGAAATGGCAGGTGGGAGAGATAAGGAAGGCTGGCTGGAGTTGGAGGATGTGCCAGTGTCGTATAACGCCGGCTTTACACCACACACGCAAGCAGTGCGTTGGTGGGGCAGAAGAAGTGTGTATGAAGGGTGGGAGTCGGACGGCCGTTGTGCATTCACACTGCCAGCGTTTCTCGCGCAGCTGAACCGCAGCTACGGATAACCACGAATATCGTCAATACTCCATTCTGTCTCCTTTTCCGCTGTTCTCTGTTTATGATGGGCATCATATATGAGCTGCAAATGTGACCGTTCCCCTCTGTCCCAAACACACATGCATATGTTGTATATAAGTATAGTTCACATAATAAATGTAATATTAAAGTGAAGATAACCTTCTAGTTTTAATAATTTAAACAGGCCTTTGAAGCTTGTGCAAAAAGCTGCTGATGCTGAATTAAAGCAAGCTTTCTGATCAAAATTGACATGATTACATGAAAAACGTTACGCCAATGTTTTGGACAGCGTAAGCAGGAGACAGTCTGTTAGTAAACAATTTCAACATTATATAACTTTTTTTAAATACTGTATCCTAAATTGTGGATAATTAAACTATATATCATGAGTCAACAGTTACTTGAGAGACAATAACTTTATATATGCTGCACATTCAGATGTATTCAGAACTTTGCAGGATGTTTTCATTCATTTAGAACTATGTTACACACTACAGGAAAGGTAACTTTCATACATCCATAATAGGGGCTCTGTAAATTTTGATTTATTGACACAATCTTAATTAAAATATTAAAGTACAGTAGAATTCCCAGAGGTACATTGCTTGTATAGGAGGGTCTTTGAGTAGTGCCTTGGAGTCAAAAAGGTGGAGAACCACTGGTCTAATTGGTCAGATGTCTTTCATCATGCCAATTCACAGTTCATTGAACAAAGGTTTGAAAGTTGTTAAACGGAAGACAAAAGACGAAGACTACTTAAGAATAACTTTGATCACATTTTGTATGCATATGAATGGAAGTGAATGTTTGGTTTTGATGTGGCTTTCATTAGAATTGGATTGGTAATTGTAAATTAATGCTTTGACCTGTCGTTAGGGCTGTCGCGATAAGAGGCGGACAGTAGTGGGGTATTTTTACTTTCCAAGTAATTTTATTTTTAAAGTATATACTTTTATCAGTGTTCCTCACTGATTTTTACTGCACTGCGTTTCATATTGAATATAATTTAATACTCAATTACATAAAAAATGTAGTGCTGTATACTTTTACTCAAGTAAAAGTAATTAAACTTTACTTGAGTATAAGTAAGAAAGTACTATACTATATGTAGTGAACTATATATGTATATGTATAGTACTATATGTTTAATGAAGTTAAGAGTTAAAGGTAAAAAAACAACAACTTTTAGTAAAATATATGACATTATATATTTCATTGTATATATATATATATATATATATATATATATATATATATATATATATATATATATATATATATATATATATATATATATATATATATACGAAAATTTAAGACGAAAATGTTATAGTGAACACATGCTTCTTGAAATAAACACCGTAATTGTTAGGACCGATGAGCGATTGTGCTTCATGACTGTATTTGCAGACTTTGACATTTTACGATATGCATTATACATTACTTGATGTGTGATGTACATTAAGGTAAATATTTAGTTTTTACACTGTGTTGTGCAGTTCTCTAATAAAATGGTATTTCATGCTATTCTGTATCATATGTAGTCGCGCCATCTCCTCCTGTGCTCCCGTTATGGATAATGTGACTGAAAGGCAGCGCTAAATATTATTATTATTATATATATTTTTAAGTATATTTTGAATTCCGTTTGAATTTTACTAGATTTATATAGCCTAAAACAATCGGCACATATAACACTGTTGGATTTAATCTTCATGATAATGTGGTTATAACGTATGAAATGAAGTGAAAATTAAATGTCATTCATTCTTATAATCATTCTTCTCACATTTATTTTCTACAATCTAACTTCAGTTCACGACCTCACCATTTGTGTCGCCAATTCCCGTTGTCTCCAGGATGTGCGTATGCACAGCACAAAGTTTGCTTAAAGGTGCGCACATTTTTCCGTCAAGTTAGTTTTTTTATAGATCACAACCTTTGTGTGGGAACTGGCGTACGTACGTTTTCAGCCCCGTTTTGTGCATACGCACGCTTTATTAATGAGACCCTTGGTCACTCTGTTGTGTTTTATTCTGCTATAACAACCTGCTGGGTGTACAATACATTATCCCTTACGTAAAATGCCTATGTAGTTTCTATAAAACCTGTGTAGTTTGAATTTGCTTGTTTTGTATCCATGTTTTAGTATCTTAAACCCCCAAAATGGTAGTTGACGCAAATTAACAGACTAAGTTAAATTTAATACACAAACAATATCTGTAAAACTTTTAACAACCTTGTTTTTAAAGGGTGAAATTAAAATATTATTACTGAGTTTGAACTCTATTCTTATTTAAATGAATGAGTAATCTATTTAGATCACCACAGGTTTACCCCACATGATACCTCACTACATGGCAAAAAGTAAAAAATGTTGTTTCTGTATCTAGAATGGCTTTATTTATTCTACAAACCCATTCAATTTAAAATATTAATACAAGTAAACAAAACTGCAAGTTTATGACTTAAAGTTACACTGTGTAACTTTTTTAGTTTATTCTAAGCTAAAAACACTTAGTTCTTTCAAAAATATATGTGCTCATTAATGTATTTTTACTTCTTTCAAGTAAAAAAGTATTCTCGTAAGTTTATAATATGCCATTGAAAATACATACGGGTGAGGGGTTCGAATGCCGGTCGCCATGTTGGCCCTCCATCTTGAAAGTACATTAGCCATAGAGGGACATACCCATAAATTTAAGCTTCGCCTTTCGCGTTTTAACACTCGATGTCACCGTGTCGAATGTGAAGAGGGGGATTGCCATGTTAATCTTGGACTAAATCGGCCACCGTAGGAGTTAAAGCGAAATCAGAAAAGAGAGGAACTGAAACTAATATTCACTGGATGGTCATATACCTTTTCACCGCTAGATGGGGAAAATATCACACAGTGTAGCTTTAAATTGTCTGTAATTTGGCCTTCATTACTCATTTAATACCTACATAAAATTAGATATTAACCTACATTTCTGACAAAATACCCCCGTTACAGTAGTGTTTTCTAAAGTGTTATCACAGTTAATCCATGATAAATGTTGATGAATTGTTGTTTTAAAAGTATTCTTACATTCTCCTGATTTGCATTTTAGTGTTGTCAAGCCAGCGCTGTTTTAACTGCCTTTTAACTAAGATTTAAAGCTTGTACCAGAGACCTCTACGCCGAACTCAAACACTTCTTACTGGCTGTTTAGTGGTGGTGTGATCGAGACACTCAGCAAATAAACTCATTTGTTAGTTGGATGCTGGATGCACAATTACCCCTGTTTCCCTGCATAAAATCTAGCCACCTTATCTTGACATTACAAAACTGCACAATTTGTAAATCATGCATGGCAGGCTACATATAATATATTTTAATAGACGAGCTGCGGGTTTGAAGTTCCGTTTGAATTGATTTTTTGGTGTCCAAAGTCTGTGCGCCAGACTTTGGAATCCCCCGATTTAAAGGGTTAGTTCACCCAAAAATGAAAAATGTATGTGTATCTGCTTACCCCCAGTGCATCCAACATGTAGGTGTCTTTGTTTCTTCAGTAGAACCATATGGAGATTTTTAACTCCAACCGTTGCTGTGTTTAGGTCATAATGATGCGACTGGGTAACGTTCTATAAAAGCAACAAAAAAACATGCTTAGACAACATGCACAAAGATCCCTGTTTGTGTGAGAAATCGAGCCGTATTTATATATATTTTTTTTTTTTACCTCAAATACAACGCTATATCCACCAGCCTGGAACGTGTTTCACTTCCGGTAAGGTCAATAAAAGAGCATGGATATTGACCTTACCGGAAGTGACACGTGTCTACACCACGATAACCATACTGACTCAAGTGTGTAGCCTACGTTTTGAACCATAATCGGTGTGCTCTGCTTTATTGCGTTAATATGTTTGAAGCTTGCGGTTTTTTTTCCTACTCGCGCTGCTTGAGCTTATAATGCGGCAAATATTTTTGTGTTTACACATATTGTTGAAACTCAAAGAAAATCTTTAAGATATAACATAAGCTTGTCAGAAACGGTGACGACAACTTAATGTATAAAAAAATTAAGTCTTTTTCATTTTTGCAAAACAACATCATTTAAAAAAAACAAATATTCGAATATTAGTTTTTTATGAGCCCAAATATTAAAACACAATATTTTTGAAAAATGCGCATCTCTGGTCTTAATTTTCCTATGTCCATGTAACGCTACTTCTAATGCTCATTTAAATTCTCCTACAGCGCTTTAGAGTGCGTGTTTGTTTGTTTGTTTGTAGTTGTTTCTTTCGCTAGTCCAAATATAATTCACTGTATTATGACTTCAAATGAGACCAGCATGCATCGTATATTACAGCCAGTCTCTTTCTGATTGTACCACAGAGACATAAAACTTTGCATAAGCGCCAAGGACCAGGCACAGTGATGAGGCAAGGGTTGATGCCAAATAAAAAAATATGATGGCGCTAAAAAGAGTTAATAAAACTGATATAAACCACTATATATACAATATAAACTCAGTTCAGTACTGCCACACGCACTGATGTCAGATACTAAATGTGTTCTATTTCTTCTATTTTCGGCTTATGTCCATTTTGGTGGTTATTGATCGTTCAAGGGCAATAAGCATAATTGTGTGTGTGTGTGTGTGTGTGTGTGTGTGTGTATGTCTTGGGTGAACAAGATTGGGAGATGTGTGTCAGTGTTGAATTTGCACATTACTGTATAGTCTTAAAGTGAACACATTCTAATATAGCAAATACCCGCTTGTGTCTTGTTAATCAAACAGCAACAGGGAAAAACATTTTTTTAAAGCACTATTTGTATCAGTTGTTTTGTTGTTGTATTTATCTGTCCATGTCATTTGTTTATAAGTTATTATTTTATCACTAACTGTTTACTTGATTACTTAATTACTTGAAAACTTATATTAGGTAATTGCTTATTGCTTTGGTTTGCTTGTAAGACTTTGGTCATATTTCCCACTCAAAATGTACCACCACAAAAGCTGTAATTTTGATTTAAAAGCATCTCTATCTATCTATCTATCTATCTATCTATCTATCTATCTATCTATCTATCTATCTATCTATCTATCTATCTATCTATCTATCTATCTATCTATCTATCTATCTATCTATCTATCTATCTATCTATCTATCTATCTATCTATCTATCTATCTATCTATCTATAATTATACACATATACTATATACACTCTAAAGGGTTACTTTGATAATGTTTAAAAAAACAAACAACTGAAACTTGCATAAAGGCATTGTTCCTGACTCAAAAATATGCATTACATCCATAAAAAAAAATTCTTGAAGCTTTATTTGTCATGGATTCACTGCTATAATTTACATCAGTTTAATTAATGTGGTAGAATTGACAATAAAGCTGACTTTGACTTTTTTGACTTTTTGATTTACTCTTAGTTTTTAATCGACTTTTTATTTTTATATGTATTGTCTTTGTAAACATCTCTATCGTAGTTCTTTATAAAGCTGACCTGAAATTGTGAATATAGGGAAGAACATATGAATCTGCCTGCATGCACACAAGTGCGCACATACAAACATATGCTCTCGGGTCCAGATGGAGGGTCGGCCAGATCAATATCCAGTCGGCAAGACTGAGTCTTATCACAGCTCAATGAATACGTCAGGCACGACACACACTGAACACATCTGTAACCAAGAGACTGCACATCTCTACACTTGTCTAATTAAGCATTCACAGCTGCATCTGTGAAAAATGCATTTTTGGCTTTCATACACTGCTCTATTAACAGCAGATCACACTTTTATGTGGGCAGTTACTCTTTGTTGAAGATTTTATGGATTATAGATTTGTGAGAAAAACTCAAGATCAGAGTTCTGTTATTATGTATATACACAGATTTTACATTCTTGAAGAAGAGTGAATGCGCCTAGGATTAATTAGTGCTTGCTAAGATGAGCATTATATTTTATGTCTGATGTTCTTGACGCATAATGATTCAGGTCAGTTGACAGGCTTCCTTTAGTGAAGGTAACAAAAAGATTAATTGTATAGGTAGTGCTATTTTTAGTAACAAATGGAGATGTATTAAATGACTCTGAATTAAACATTGGTTTAGGAAAGTAAGGCTGAATACGATTTGTGCAGTGATTTCCATTGATCCTCTTGTGTCCAGGTTATTGATTTGTCTTTGTGATTTATGTTTTGTTGCTGATTAAGCTGGTCAGGCTGTCCATTTGATGTGATGATGTGCATGCGTGTTTTGTAGACGTGGCTGTGGAAGGAAGAGGAAAGGGACACCAGTGAAGGTGTGCGACAGAGTCTTCGCCACAGAGGATGAAGAAGAGAGCATGTCAGAAAACAGCTATGGACCAGAGAAAGGTAGTGTGTGTGTTTGTGTGTGTGTGTGTGTGTGTGCATTTTTGTTACTAAAATTGATATTGATCGATCGATAGATCATTTTATGGAACAAGGTAAAAGAACACTTTATTTCCCAGAATTGTCTAATTTAGTTGGGGGTCACATCATCATCATTCTTCTTGGATACTCTAGTCAAGTATCCAGTGTCTGTTTGTCATTCTCCAATGATTTAATCACTGTGTAAATGTACCATAACTCATATGGCTTAATATTATATTTGTGTTTGTTTCAGGGATAGTATTAAGTGTGTAAATATCTATGTGAGACCCTTTTATATGTGTGTTTCAGGTGATGGTCGTGAGGACAAAAACGGAGTCCCTGCTGCTGATGAACCATACTATGAAACACAATCTGCTCAGCTCTGGTGTGTGTGTGTGTGTGTGTGTGTGTGTGTGTGTGTGTGTGTGTGTGTGTGTGAGAGAGAGAGTGTGTGTGAGTGTGTGAGGGCATGTTTTTGTTACATATGAGGACACAAATGTGTATAATGACATGGGTATGACATTAAGAGGGTGAAATATGAGGGAATTGGCCATGTTCCCACTTTTCAAAATGCTTATAAATCATACAGGGTGAGGTTTTTTTTGAGAAAGTAAAAATGCAGAATGTTTCCTGTAATGGGTAGGTTTAGGGGCAGTGTAAGGGGATAGAAAATACGGTTTGTACGGTATAAAAACCAGTACACTTATGGAATGTCCCCATATGTCACAAAAACGTGTGTGTGTGTGTGTGTGTGTGTGTGTGTGTGTGTGTGTGTGTGTGTGTGTGTGTGTGTGTGTGTGTGTGTGTGTGTGTGTGTGTGTGTGTGTGTGTGTGTGTGTGTGTGTGTGTGTGTGTGTGTGTGTGTGTGTGTGTGTGTGTGTGTTAGGAGAAGATAGCAAGTAATTGTGTTTGTTATGTGGTTGAAAGATGTTGTTGTGTGTAAATGGAGGTGGGGGATTACTGGAATGCAAGCTGTGTGTGTGTTTATTGCAGTGTGTTTATTATCTTTGGGCCAGTGAGGGAGATGGTGTGTGTGTAGCTGGGCTCATGGTATGTGTGTGTTTGTATCTGTTTTTTGTTGTGTTTAGTCACATTGCATCAGAAGAGAGACAATACAAGACAATACAATATATATGATGATGATGATGACGTGTTGCATGTCAACAGTGCATTCTGTAATTATAAATTAATTTTTATGTATGAGGTTCATCCTGAGCTAATGGTAAAACTTCAGATAAATATTTAAGTAGCAGCAACTGGCTGTAAACAACTTGTTTGTGATTCTTATTTATTAGACCTGTTCTTAGTAATGCTGAGTTCACACCAAATGGGACCTTGTGATTTGTCATTTAAAAAGATAACATATTATTTATGTTAATAATGAAGACTATAGCACAGGGCATGCATTAGTCTGCCTCTCTAGATCAGACATGGTCTGCAAGATTTCCCAGCTGTGATGTGGTTAAATGCTGTATTGCCGTCTGATGTAGTTTTCTCCCATGCAGTGTGAGTGAGGAGGGCTCTAGCGGAGTGAAGGGGGCTGTCTCGTACCCCCCACAACCAAACTGCCGCATTCGTGAAGTGCACTGTGGAAATCAAGTGCGACTGATTGTCATAGCGATCCGCGACATCACTAAGGGGGAGGAGATCACTGTGGATTACAGTTTGACGGAGTGGGGAGAAAACGCTGTGGTAAGTGTAACCATGACAATAGCCAGCACATCTCAGTGCGCTAAGCTCCATTTGCGCTTAGTGATACTAATAGTATGCAGATTTAGATGTGTTTGTGACAAGTATTTATATGCATGATATTTGATTTATTTGTGTGAGAGTGTTGGAGGGACTTTATAGTTAGACCTCTTTTGTAATGATGTTTCCTCCCTCTCTCAGGGTTTCAATGGTACTGTGCCTTCTAGTAGCTTTGATTGCAGTACGGACCATGAGAGCAACATTAAAAAGGTAAATATAAGTTCAGTTTTTACAAATAAACCCAGTTAACATTGAACACTCATTTTCAGACCTCATGTGCCCCTGTCCATCATTGTGAAAGCACCATAAGCACCACTGCATACTGACATTTACAGCGTTTTCCTAAAGTGTCATTCAGTAATCTTAGATGTACTACTTTAATTAAATGTAACTAAGTGGTACTTTACTGCTGGTAAAATGGGTTTTCAATAAAACTTGGCTGCCTATACAGGTTTTTTTTAATCACTGCTACCTGACTAGAGAAAACAGAGAGAAAAAAGCTGTTGTCTTCTCTTTTGCCAGATAGGTAGGAAAACATAAACAACCATAATGCTCTGGGCATGTTGCCGTCCAAGGCCACTCCCGCCCTTCTGCTATGAATACTCTTACCAGAGTCAAATTCGACCTTGCTTTATTAGGAAATACTTCTTAGCAAACATTTAGTTGTAATTGTGTTGACTTGTATGTATTCGATTTGTATTGTGTAAAAATTTAAATAGTTAAAGTTTAGCAGCTGTGGGTTACTTTCGGTTCCCAGTGAAGGATCCAGCATGTTGTAGGCAGTGGCTAAGAGCTGCAAAGAATTGGCAAATATGGATATAACACCGCAACGTGTTTGTAGTCAAAATTTCACCACGAACACAGTGTTTTAGGTCAAATGAACGAGAACTCCCAAACACCCATTCTGTAATAAACTTCCATTCTTTTTCAAAGTGAGTGCAGTTGGGGGTTCAGTAATTTCTCGGTAGATAAAGTTCTGCCCTACAGTTTTCACTTTCAGTCATTAGACTTTGTAATGTATATACGTTTCAAAATTAAAATGGGTATAAATGCCTAATTTCAATATTACAAATGTATATGCTTTTTGTCTCTCAGGAGGAAGAGTCCTGCCCAATTCCAGTTTCTCTTTCTGTGTCGGAATACCTTACACCTTCCTGGTCTCTCTCTCCTTCCTCCTCACCTCTCTCTCACTCTGAGCCCAGTGATTCAGACCTTGACTCGGATGATGCCAGCAGGGAGGTGCGCATTCGACCACCTCATCGCCGCAAGAGGCACAAAGCCCTCTCCTCTCCTGCTGCACGTGCCAAGAGAAAGGCACCTCAACGACCCCCCAGCCATCCTCCCTCATTTACACTTTCTATCCCAACCTCCCCTCTACAGCACATTGTTCCTTCCAGACCTGTGTTTAAGTGCCCAACTCCTGCAGGAGTTCCTTCTAATAGTGTCAGTGTGTCAGTGGGTCGTGGGCAGAGCACCATGGCACAGAAACAGCGCTGTGTTTACTGTGGTCGTCACTTCCGATCTCTCCCACGCCATCTGAACAAACACCACGCCCACCAGCCTGATGTACGCTCTGCCCTGCAGCAAGCGCACGCCTCTCGTAACTCCCATTGTGTACACTCCTCTCTCCCATCATCAAGCAAACATTCCCAATGCCCCCAAGTGGCTCCTGCGCCAGGTGTAGTGGTGGTAACCCCACAGTCACCTCCTTCTTCTTCATTGTCTCCATTCAGAAGGAGCCCTACCCTCTCTAGCCCTACTCGCAAAAGTCCTGCTCCAGCCCTGACAACTCCTCCCAGAGCAGGAGGTGTTCCAGTGTCTGTGTTAAAGAGGAGCCCACCTTCTCCTGCTACTCCTCCCAGAAAAGGAGGACGAAGAATGAAAAAGGAGAATGAGGAGGTAGGCATTTTTGAGAAGACAAAAGAGGTAGTACCCACTTCAGTGTTTATGGAGCATGTGAAGGAGTCAGAATCTTTGAAAGAAGAGAGAGAGGACAATGGAGGGAGAGAAGAAGAAAGTGGAGCGGAGGATAAGACCGACCTATCCAGGTCAGTCATTTTCATTTGCTCTTACACCGTGTCGTGTGGACGTAAATGGTGCGAAATGATGCAATAGACAATAGAAACCATTATAATCAGTGAGTGCGTTTACATGCACATCAGCTTATTGAAATAACCAAGTTTCCCTGCTTACATGCAATAAACCAGTAAACTGACAACGCAAGTAATGACTTTATTAATAAACCGGGTTATTTCCTTGTAGTGACATCAAAAATAATGATGTCCGTATTTGACTCACAGAGTACGCCGAATGTTACGTCAGTTGTGATGTTAAATAAAGCGTGCACCGTTTCAGCGGGAGATTCAACGGCTCATAATATCCCTCATGCAGTTACATATGCAGCGTTTTGGCTGAACCGCTTCTACTTCTGCTGCATGAGAAGAGAGCACATCTTTACAATTTTCTGGGTCCTAAAAGAGACTGCGTTTGTGATATGTCCTTATTTCATGCAAAACGCTAGCTCACTCTGTCTGGATGCATTTATATTTGCTCTAAGTTTGTATTTTTTTGTCACCTATCACACATGCGCACTTCAATAAGCCGACAGAAAGCAGGTTAATGCGTTTACATGCAGTGCGAAATCGGGGTAAGAGGCAAAAAAAATACCTGTCTCGACCGGTTTATGCTTACGCTGTTTATGACCTTACTCCGATAAGAGAAAATGGGTTACCGCGTTTACATGACCATGTTCATTGACGGCTTATTAGGCATAATCGGCTGGAGAACGTGCATGTCACGCACTTAGTGATGCTGTCGTAAATAGATGCCCTTATTTATTTATGACATACCTCACGCTGCTTCTGACACAAAGAACATGGATTTGTAGCAGATGATGTCGTGTCCAGAGTAGACAAAAATAATTTACTGTTAGAATTTATCATTCAGTCTCATGTAATCACTTTTGTTCTTTTTCTCTTTACTCAGTTCACGTCGCCACATGCTCCCACTTCTTTCCTCCCTCTCTTCTCTGGTGTTATATCTACGGCGGCTGCAGCACTCTGCCTTCATCTCTCTCTCCCGCTCGCCACAGTCAGCTGAGGCCTGGCGTCTCCTCTGCCACTCCAGCCTGGCCCTTCTCATCCTTTACAACCGACGCCGTGAATGCGAAGTCTCCAAACTCACCATCTCTGAGTACCAGGCCCGCGTCACACCCCAGTGCCCCACCCCCATGTCACCTGGTGCCCCACCAGCTCTAACCCCACTTGAGGCCTCACTCTCACCATTCGAGCGGATGGTCCTCCCCCATCTACCTCGCGTCGGGGTCCAGGGGAAACGTGGCCGCGTTCAGCCGCTCATCCTCCCTCCGCATTCTGAAGCCTGTCTGGAGGTGCTTTTGCAGACTCGTGCTGGTGTGGGAATTGATCCACAGAACCCCTATGTGTTTGCCCGGCCGTACCATTCACCTGCCACTCCCCTGCGAGGGACAGACTTACTACGCAGCTTGGCTCGATCCAGTGGTACACAGCACCCACGGGCACTGACACAGACACGCGTTCGCCGACAAGTAGCTATACTTACTCAGCTCCTGTTGTTAAGTGAGGGAGAGGAGGAAGAGCACCGCGGAGCTGCCACACAGCGGTTGGAACGCTTTTTGCAGAAAGAGTATCATGTAGCGCAAAGCTGTGCAACCATCGGACAAGACCCAGGGCTGATGGGTCTGATTGGTCGGGTTGTACTATGTGGAGAGAGAGATGGCGTCTTATTCCGAGGAATGAGTTTACATCACATTTGTCTGGAGTTAGATGGTAAGTCTGTTGTGTCAAAGACACATGGCAGGTGTAAATAAAGAGTATTGGACAAATCAGTCATACTTACTTTCCCGTCTCTTTCAGTGTTGTCAGGAAACTCTGCCGACTCCCTGTCAGAGGAGTCAGATGTTGAGCAGAGTAAAGAGAATCCAGAAGCACCATCTCCTGCAACCAGCATTATGATGAAGAAAACCACAAGCAACAGCAAATCCCCTCGACCTAAGAAGATGAAAAGCAGCTCCCTTATATCAACAGGACGCAAAAAGACCGGACAGCCCAAGCCTGGTGAGTTTGACTATATGTTTGTATCATACACTGTGACATTATTTTTTGGTACACCTCAGTTCCAAGGCCTGAAGAGAGCACTGATGATTGTGACAGTAATCCATGTTTACATGTTGCAATGTATGTGTCAGTTAAAACAGGGCTATTGAATTAAAATAAATAAATAGTGTTTGCAACCTTTGCAGAAACTAAGAATATAGGAAAGAACAAAACCAAATTTAAATGTATCAGGTACATTTATTGGTTCATGATGTTGTTTTCTTGTTACTTTGCCATTAAATGCATCTTCCCTTTTGTAATGAGAAACGTTTCTGTAATAAGAAATATACAGTAAACGTTGCTGTTCTCTGTAGCCATGGTGACCAATATTTTAGAGTAGGACGTACTTTCAATGTTAGATTTCCAGACATTAAAAATAGTTTCGTTCTAAAGGGGTTTATCAGTTAGTTTAATTGCAAATGCACTTGTTGTATTTTCTGCTAATATGGAGCTAATATAATCTTAAAGAAATTATTTTCATTGACCACATTTACATACGCATATTTTTCAATTAAGATATATTGTTTTAAGCCTTCATTCAGAAAATATTAACATTTATTTAAATGTTTGCTTAAATTAGTATAAATGTATATAAATAAGATTTGGAATCAATAGATAGTTTTAAAACTGACCACATGTGAGCTTACATGTTTGAGTCTTTGTATACCTGGGGCCTGTACTATATTAGTTTAACAAACGCAGGGTTACAGGATTCGTTTCGAGTTGACAAACCAAACCAATCTATTCAGGCTGTGTTGGTCCCATGATGCTGATCATCAGCTTTCTCTGTCAACTTCTCTGTCATGAGTTCAGGAGTTTAGCTATGACATCCGTAGTGAACAGCCAATCACGTGATGTGACATCCGTAGTGAACAGCCAATCACATGCTGTGGATCAGTGATGTGACATCCGTAGTGAACAGCCAATCACATTTTGTGGATCAGTGATGTGACTTCCGTAGTAAACAGCCAATCACATGCTGTGAATCAGTGATGTGACATCCGTAGTCAACAGCCAATCACATGGTGTTGAACAGAGATTCATTTCTCACCAGAGTGAGATTCATTTCTCTCTTCTGCAGAATATTACATGATTGAAAAAAATTAAGAATTTAAACAAATTTGCTCAGCAAGAAGAAAAGAGCTGTCTATGAAAGATGACAACTTAAAGAAAAAAATATTCAATGCATTCAAAAGTTCAAAGTTATAAAGTTAGTTTAGTTGATATATAGAGAGAAATGAACATTTAAACTCAGTGAGCGTCTTTTTTAACAGATTTTAAAAAAAATTGATTTTAAAGCTTATTTGAATTACTTTATATAGGCTATTTATATAAATTTTAACAAATTTTTAATTTGGCATAACATTATGAAGTGAATAGCACTGATTATCTCTTCTGCAAGGCACCTGTTAGTGGGTGGGATATATTAGGCAGCAAGTGAACATTTTGTTCTCAAAGTGTTAGAAGCAGGAAAAATGAGCAAGCGTAAGGATTCGAGTGAGTTTGACATGGGCCAGATTGTAATGGTTAAAAGGGATGGGCATTTTTCTCAAGTTCTTATTTCGATCATCGAGAGGTCTCAGAAACGAGTAATCGATTAACCGTGGGGGGCTTGTGCGGGGGGCGGGGCATCTCCGTCATGGAGATATTACAGGGGTACTTCAGAGCTGGGAAGATGAATCTGTAATTAAACTGGGTCATCAATGTAGTAGAAATGTGAAATTATTTTTGAATTTGGTGTCTTCTAGACTGAGAAATGACAGAAAATATATTTTTGTCTCATGGGGATGAAAGACTACAATTCTCAGAATGCATCACTGCCCTGTGAGGCCACTCCCAAAGCCACTAATGGATTACTGTGACTGAGTTGGAGAAGACACTACAATTAAAAACTGAACGTGTCTGTTCAATATAATGAGTGAGTCACCGCGTGAGTATCACAGCACTGAGCACTAACTGCAGGAGTGAGATAAATGAGCTGATGAGCTCTCGTGATGAGAGCTGAGGTAATCGCGACTACACTCACGGCATACATTCACAACGCGAGTTCAGTCTGGAGCATTTTCAGTTCATGCCTTTGCAAGCTTAACGTTCATAGAAATTAATTTGAGAAGTTAAAAGACTTGCTCACCATAACTCTGTTAAATGAGTGCCTGTAGTTGAGCTGAGCTTTGAGTGTGATCTCCATCCCCCATGCGCGGGTTCAAAACATGCGGAAATAGCTCCCTCTGCTGGCTGTAGTCTTTAGCCTTTGGCCAAACATTCCTCCTATGATGCAAATATCGTCAATTTGCATCATAGGAGGAATTTTTCCAGAAATAAAATGCAATGAGCCGGTTGAAAAGTAACTACTATCAGCTATTACTATCCTTATGGGGACATAAGGATAGTACACACACACACATATATATACAAAATGTGTGTATACGTATATCCTCCACTAAACTATGCATGCTCATGTTTTCACCATGAATTAAACTTTTTAAGAAATTTTTATATTTAGTTTGCAGTTTATTTTATTTTTTAGCTATTTTAGATAAACCTGTATATAAATATCATTACAAATTTCAGAAAATAAATTTTGCAAACACCATATATCCCCTTACAATTGCACAACTGAGTAAAAACATTAGGCTATTAAAAAATATATATATATGTTTATAAACAATTGAAATGATTTTTTACAGATTCTGATCACCCAGAACAGTTGTTTACATAAAGTTAAAGATAAAAATAACTGGAATTAATTAGCAAACATTCATATTTAGATAATGCATTTAGATAAACTGTTCATTCATTTCATCACTTTACCTCTGTCTTTATCCCCTTATTCCTTTATATTCCTGTATCAGAGGGCTTCGGTCTTTTTGACACATTGGCCATCCGTCATAAATAATTAGGCAACTTTCCAACTTTCACTGGCACGAGCAAACAAGCACATGTCTGGACATCCTGTCTGTTAGATGCGCAAGAGGCGACGCAACAACAAATTCCCAACGTTAAACTGATCGCGCATTCAATATCGGACACACTAAAGCCCTCGCTGGGCAGGAGGAGATTGATGCGGTGGTCTGGGAAGAGTCTGGGTATTTGTTTAAGGTTTTTTGGGTAATATTTCGAATTAATATTAATAAAAAGTAGCAGTAATAACTGGAAAAATCACTCATTTTGACGCTCCTAGCATTTGCCTATTCCGCCTATGCCACGGGCCGGCCCTGCTTTTACTTCATCCATTGCTACTCCTGTAACGCGCGCTCCATCTGAGAGGCATCAACAAAAGTTGCACTGTCGCAGTGGTGGTGACGTATTGGTTTAAATGGGATATCGTTGTTGCGTGTATGTGTAATGGTCATTTGGATATAGAAATTGTAATACAGTATGTTCGAGGGGGAAGAAGGAGGCGGGAACCGGCGAACATTTAAAAGACTTTAACCAAACAAAACGAAAGTAACGTGGGCAGCCCCTCACGGACAACTGCCATACACACACACATAATAAAACGTAAACACAACTCAACGTCAAATCCAGGTCTGGTGATCTCTCGTCTTTATATGCCTCCGAGCTCCCTCAGAGGACTCGGTGTGGCTCGCAGGTGACGCTCATTCACAATATTTTTTATTTTAAATAGAATATATATTTTACAAAAAAATGTTTACTCCAAAATTACTATAAAATCAAAGCCATATCTAACCAAGTTGTGTTCCAAATTTGAAGTACCAAAAATAGCCACTGGGTGTAATCCACATTTCATTGATAGTTTTTTTAAATGCATTTTCCTGTAGATTTCTTTCCAAATATCACTTCCATCACAAAACAGTCACCAAATATGGAACCTTGAGACTCTGACCTTTCCGACGATATGTGTTTTGTCAAGAATAGAAAAGATTCTAATTATACAGGAGTCAAAATAAGTTTTGTAATATGAAACATGACACCGTCCACTAGGGGAGGAGCCTGCTACAAGAAATTTGAGCACAGTTTCCATGGTAAATCAACGTCCGTTTTCAAAACTATTTTCACAGGATGAATTTTGAGTTCGTAAGCTTTCAAATGATACCAAATTTATGATGATTACTAAAATATAGGATACGAAAAAAGGCCATCAAAAAGAGAGTGCCAAGCGTCCCACCTGTGGGACGGTGACAGGTAAGGGTATATCAGCCAAATTTCTGTCCCCCTTTTCTGAAATGAAGACTGTCCCATGTTAGACAACGGGGGTTCAGGGTTGAGAACCACTGATGTTAAGGAATATGATTGGACCTACGATTTATCATAATTTATTCACATATGTAGATGTTCATATCTCAAAAGTATACAATTAACAATACTTTGGTAAAATGTCGTCACCTTAATTTATATAGCGCTTTATACTGTACAATAAATTGTTTCAAAGCAGCTTTACAGTAATAACAGGAAAACGATGCATTCTGAATTCAATTAACTTTCGATTCAGTTGTTGTAAAGATCATTAATTATTGAATTGGTTCATTTAATCTAAATCAGTTCTGCAAAATAATGATGTCATCGTCCAGCTCAGTTCAGTTCTAATCCAACAGTGTCAGTACAGTCAGATCAATATTATTGTTGAATATAAGTGTCCCCAACTATGCAAGCCAGAGGCGACCGTGGCCAGGAAAAGAAACAAATGTGGTAGAAACCAGGCTCAGTTCTCCTCTGTCCAAAGAATGAAGAAAGCCATTATGATGGTCTGTGTTTATTGTAAGACATATAAATCACAATTAGGTTTGAACTAATATTGCAATATTTAGAGACCTTCAGCACAGTGCTGGCCCATTGACCCGTGTTTGTGTGTGTCTGTTTGTGTTTGTGTGTGTGTCGGTGTGTGTGTGTGTGTTCAGTGAAGTGTTTGCACAGGTATAATGATTAACACACATTCTCTTTTCTGTCTCAGGTAAACGTGGTGTGCTAAAGCGGCCTTGGTCTGAGGCAGAGCGGGCAGCTGTCGAGTCCCACCTGGTGCAAAACATTATGGAGCTGCGTGTGCCCGCCAAAGCAGACTGCGAGCGCTGCCTGGAGCTCTGCCCCCTGTTGGTCACCAACCACCGGGACTGGAGGGCTGTTAAATTCTACTGCCACAACCGTATACAGCTACTCAAGAAAACCCAGCAGAGTCTGCCCTGTCTGTCTGCTGATGCAGCGAATCAGCACGATTCTGGGAAGGGACATCCAATAACAGCAGAAGCTTAAGGGAGGGAATGTGTGGAGTTGCTGAGTGAAAATATTTATATGGTACAGTAAACCCAGTACAAATGCTTTAATTAATGTGATGTTGTGTGTGATTTTGTGTCCCGTGTCTGAAATGACTCTGGGAAGCAGACAGAAACGCACACTTGTCTTGTGTACTTGTTCAAAATATGAATGGAACACTTTTTTTTTTTTTTTTGTCTGCACATTACCAGTTTCTGTTGCTGGCGTGAAAGTAGATAAACATTTTTGAGCAGCTGAAAGCCTCCCTTTGGCCATGCCTATATCTCACCAAGGACAGAGAAAGGCAGACTGAGCAACCTGTGCCTTTATGGGAGTCATTATTCACATTTGTAGTGACCACTTTTCTGCTACATGCAGATATCTTTTTTTTTTTCATGAAATGAAGGAATATGCATAAGAAATAGAAGAGAAAAAGATCCAAGTCCGTTTTTGTCTATCCTCTTTGTTCATTAAAATGACAGGTCCCATTGAAACCTACTTGAATTTCATTTAATTTAAACAAACTTAATTCCAATTTTGGGGGAATTATCCCTTTTCATCCTTTTCCATAATTGACCCTAACGTTTTCCCACATGTTTATTTTCTTATTATTTAAATTCTTATTTGTTCGGTCCTCATTTGCTAATGTTGTCAAACCAGTATGACATTCAGTAAAACACAAACTTGATACATTTTGAAGATGTTTTAATGATTGGTCATTTTTTACTACGCAATTACAATAAAAAAATATCATATGAATCACTTTTATGACCATTTTTGTTGCTTATGCATAATTAATCGCATGAACAAATATGACCAGAACATTCTTTTGAATTTCTCTTTTTTTGTTCCACAAAATAATGTCATACTGGTTTGGAACAACATGAGGGTGAGGGTTTGTTTTTGGGTTAAATGTTCTGTTAATTTCAATAATTTTCAATCCGTTAGGTTTCAATATCTTCGTATTAATTTCAATATCTTTTCGTTCATTTCAATCTGTGTTTCAATAATTTCAATATGGATAGTTCAGGATATTCCACGAGATCTTTTTCCATATATTTATTTCACTGCAGATATTGATTAGCTAGTTCAGCATTGAAAATGAGCATTTATCTGCCATATAATTCTAGAAATGGACATAAATGAGTGAGCAGATGAGGTTACTTTATTTGTCTGCTTTTTATTCATCCATCAAATCCATATCAAAACTTAACTTAAACTGTGTAATGGAAACACATGATAACCACACGTAACACCTCAGTTTATACTTTTTATATCTATATCTTGCTGTTTTGTTATCTGTTCTTTCAGACTTTGCAATGTATATATGTACACACATATATATTGTCATTGCTATTAATAGTGGTATTGTTATTACTATTAAAACTTACTGTGGTAAGTGTTTTTCATTTCCACTTCATGTAAATATCGAATGTAAATATTTGCAGAAAAAAAGCATGATGTAAATACATTGTAGGCAAGATGAGCTTGTTTTTGTTTTGTCTGTGTTTTTCTAAGTTGTCTGAAATAAAAATAAATAAATGTTTTGTTGGTAATATTAGACTTTTTCTTGTTTTTCTTGGTACTCTTAAAGAAAATGCACAGAACAGACAAATCCTCACACTTCAGTCCAAAGACAGATTTCAATATAGTGTTTTGTTGCTACATTTAATAAAACAATCTCATATAATTTGGCATTGTTTATTGCATTTCAATTGTTTTTGTAAGCACAAATAATTTTTCCTTATTGATCACAGTGCCATGGCACTCTGCACTGAAAGGTTTAATTGGATAGTGAGAGGCACACAGTTATCTGTTGTGCTTCAGTCAAAAAAAAAATATGCTTGTTTGCATTCAATTCTGTTGTAAATCAAGTCCCTGCTGTCTCTTGTTGATCTTTAAAAAAAAAGGAGTGGATTTATTATTAGCTTACCAATTTCATTTTCACTTGCAGCGCTCTGAAGGTCAAATTTTTTATCACTCAGAGAAAATATTAAAAACAGTAAGAACATAAAATATTATTAATGTACTTTACACTGAAAGGACTGCACAAACAGTTAAATAATAATGACTATTTTGCCACTGGGTCTGCTTGTATTCTCCAGTAACTGCTCTTTTATATAAAGCATTTTAGGACTGTCCTTTTGCAAAACTTAAATCTTCGCATGCTATTTGTAAAAGAGTTCTTCTATAAACCATTGACATTTGGATCATAAAGATATTAATGACAAAATCTGAACAGTATTTCCCATTTACTTTACTCTGTAACCACTGGTGCAGTATAATAATTTCAAGTATGATAGTATATAGTTTTTCTATTAATAATCGCCATATGATTTTAAATGCATCCATTAGAGGGCGCTAAATCATCAGCTAAACAGTCATAATAGTATTCATTTTTGAAGTCTCATCCATAAAACATCTGTCAAGTGATCACTGGGAGTTGGACATTGAAAAATATAACTCGATCATGAAATTTAATTTACATGAAGAGAATGAGGTTCTGTGAATTACGAATAATGACCACAATAAACCGGGATTACATGAGGAGATGGGGGATTCATTATTACCAGATGTTCTCTGTGATTCTAGTCCCATCCAAATGTGCCATCTCGGTAATGAATACGAACAATGTCAGTAAAGATTACGGACACTTTTACCTTCTGTAAAAAGGTCCGGGAAAATGACCTCAGTGCACGAATCCCGTTCAAATAGACCCGCTGTAAAAATGTATGGTAAAATTCCATCATTTCCTGTTTAAAAGTCGTTTTTGGCGCGTTTTGTAAGCATGGAGAAGAAGCAGTTGCGTTGTAACGTTAGGTGGTGGGACAACTCTGTGGCAAACCTCCAGTATTTTCCACATCATTTAAAGCAAAAAGAAGATCAAAAGCACTTATCAGAGGCACAGCTCTAAGTAAGTGTCCATTACAAACCCAATCCAATCAGAATCGTTAGACTGGACCTATATATATATATATATATATATATATATATATATATATATATATATATATATATATATATATACACCTTTTGCCACATTTCAGGCTTCAAACAGGGGTCCGTTTAAAGCACAGAGAGTATCATGAAGAACAAGGAACACACCAGGCAGGTCCGAGATACTGTTGTGGAGAAGTTTAAAGCCGGATTTGGATACAAAAAGATTTCCCAAGCTTTAAACATCCCAAGGAGCACTATGCAAGCGATAATATTGAAACGGAAGGAGTATCAGACCATTGCAAATATACCAAGACCTGGCCGTCCCTCTAAACTTTCAGCTCATACAAGGAGAAGACTGATCAGAGATGCAGCCAAGAGGCCCATGATCACTCTGATGAACTGCAGAGATCTACAGCTGAGGTGGAAGACTCTGTCCATAGGACAACAATAGGTCGAATACTGCACAAATCTGGCCTTTATGGAAGAGTGGCAAGAAGAAAGCCATTTCTTAAATATATCCATAAAAGTGTCGTTTAAATTTTGCCACAAGCCACCTGGGAGACACACCAAACACGTGGAAGAAGGTGCTCTGGTCAGATGAAACCAAAATTGAACTTTTTGGCAACAATGCAAAACGTTATGTTTGGCGTAAAAGCAACACAGCTCATCACCCTGAACACACCATCCCCACTGTCAAACATGGTGGTGGCAGCATCATGGTTTGGGCCTGCTTTTCTTCAGCAGGGACAGGGAAGATGGTTACAATTGATGGAAAGATGGATGGAGCCAAATACAGGACAATTCTGGAAGAAAACCTGATGGAGTCTGCAAAAGACCGGAGACTGGGACGGAGATTTGTCTTCCACAAGACAATGATCCAAAACATAAAGCAAAATCTACAATGGAATGGTTCAAAAATAAACATATTCAGGGCCTGGTTTTTCAAAAGGTTTAATGCGGATAAACTTGATCCGGATTTAGTAATCCTTTTTGTGCGATCCGTGATTACGTAATCCATCTTACTTTTAAAGCCAGTTTTTTAAAGCAACATCGGATTGGATCAATCTGATCTGGATAGGAACTTTTCAGGATCACTAAATCTGGATAAACAGTCCTCAAACATGATAGGAAATCACAAAGTAGAACTATATGTAAAGAGCAACAAGTATAATAGCCAGTGTAAGGTCAATATAACTTTAATTTTATTTGACATGAAAACAAAAAACGCCACTCTTCCAGCACTCCGCTCATCTGAGACCTACAACACAAACACTGGGCATTGAGGATATTTATAACAAGTATCAAGTATAGATGTACTGTAATCATTGCATGCATCACTAATAAATATTCTGAAAACAAAAATATTTTCGATTGTGATGAATATATATATATATATATATATATATATATATATATATATATATATATATATATATATATATATATATATATATATATATATATATATATATAAATTAGTGACAGAATAAAATGTATTGTTTTTGGTCAATTTTGACAGCTGTTTGGGGGATTATTTTATGAGGCCAAACTCTTTCTACTTTGTTGTAGGCCTGAAAGTCTGAATACGTTAATGCCTACCTAATCACTGAAACCTGACAGATGAACAAATACAATTAAAATATTATGAATAAATAGGATATCTTGTAAGAGATCTGCATGATCCAAATATAGTATTATTTGATACATTTTTAAAGTTTTCATTACATTTTGGGCATGAAATCCACGCTGAATCCACCCTTCTGATGGGATCAGTTTAATCCAGATTTTTGGGATCAAAATGATTCAAATCCTACAAAAAAGTTCTGAAAAACCCAAACTAAAGGTTTGATCCGGATCAAAACCAAGATTGGATTACGTGATCTAATCTGATTATGTAATCCATTTTTTCTTTTGAAAAACACATTTTCAAGATTTGATCCAATCCGTTATCCAAAATCCTAGTGGATTACTTTTGAAAAACTGGGCTCAGGTGTTAGAATGGCCAAGTCAAAGTCTAGACCTGAATCCAATCGAGAATCTGTGGAAAGAACTGAAAACTGCTGTTCACAAACGCTCTCCATCCAACTTCACTGAGCTCGAGCTGTTCTGCAGGAGGAATGGGCAAAAATGTCAGTCTCTCAATGTGCAAAACTGATAGAGACAAACCTCAAGCGACTTACAGCTGTAATTGAGCAAAAGGTGGCGCTACAAAGTATTAACTTAAGGGGGCTGAATAATTTTGCACGCCCAATTTTTCAGTTTTTGATTTGTTAAAAAGGTTTGAAATATACAATAAGTTTAGTTCCACTTCATGAATGTGTCCCACTTGTTGTTGATTCTTCAGAAAAAATTACAGTTTCATATCTTTCTGTTTGAAGCCTGAAATGTGGCAAAAGGTCGCAAAGTTCAAGGGGAACGAATACTTTCTGTGTATATATATATATATATATATATATATATATATATATATATATATATATATATATATATATATATATAAATACAGTGCCTGGACAGAGTATTCGCAGCCTCGTGATTAACTTCCCTTGGCAGATAAACAGTCTTCTGTGATGCAAACTGTGAATGTGACCAGGTGAGGATATTTTGAGAGAGCCGCAGCAAGCTCTCCGACCCCACCCCCCAATGGTTCAAATGTGGTAAAAACCGTTGATGTGCAAGCATGTGGCGGCCCGCCAGAACCAGAAGAAAATCTCTTTAGGTCAGAAAAACTGCACAAATCTTCAATAGGTTGATGTGGTCCATGGACCCTTAACCATTTGCCACTGATACCTCTGTGGTTACAAACTGCCCCCCAACCCACGAGGGGTGTGTCAGTTGTAATAACTAAGCGATGAGAGGGGACAATTCCTAACGGAACACCTACTGTAAAAAAAGGCCAGAGATGTCCCCTGCTACAATCTGTCGATGCCGATGATAGGATTCCAACCCGATTCGAATGTTCCAGACAGATAGTCACGCATTGTGATCAAATGAATCGCCATCCGGATTAACCTGATTGACTATGCAGGAAACAGAAAACTCTTTACCTTGTTCACCAAGGGTCTGACACTGTGTTCTCTGAGTAACTCAGAACCCACCTGCCCACCTCAGGCCTTGCTGATGTGGACCCCTCAAGGGACTGGACTACATATCTGGGGGATTACGTATCTGGGAGATATCGTCAGAAATCTCTGCTGGCTCTGAGGTTGCTTGGAGGTAACAAATAATGTGCAACATTAATCAAGACCAAGATGGCCACTGCTATCCAAAGCACTTCCAATGCGTCATCCACCCGGGGTTGAGCAGTCCCCAAAGAATGAAGTGAACCCTCAACAGAACCTGCCATTGTAGATCCCACTGGCTTGTTCTGCAGCTCAAAAGACTTAAGTAGGAAGATGATCCTGGAAATGTGGAAGTACATGTAGTGTCAAGGTCATGGCTGTGAGGACTATGGTGAAAAGATAGGCCCTTAGATGAATGTGAGTGAGCATCCTCAGTGGATGCTGCAGCAGAAGTTGGAACTGGGTCTTGCAAGAGATTGTTCATCTGCACCATGTCAGAGGAAAGGCAAGCAGCTGTCTTTGACAACAGGTGCCCAGCCAAATGACTACCACTAAAACTAGATTTTTCAGCAGCTCAGCAGCAGCAGGGGTTGGCACTTTTGAGCTCTCTGCTGCAAAGTCAGACCAGCTGTCATCCCAGTTGTGTTCCAATCCTTCTAAACACAACTGTCTTCCCACATAGGCAGTAAGATACAATGTTGGCATGGGTTCGTAAGTGCTTCAGAAGCTGAACACCCAGGCATAATGGGCAGATATCAGGCCCATCTTCAGGAAGAAGCTCATCAGGACATAGCTTATCCCTCCATTTGTATTGCCTTCCTACTGAATTGCAAGCTATTTGAACTGTGAATATTAAAAAACTTCTAGATAGAACCAAGAGGAGTTCTAGCTAAATTACAATACAAATTCAAATAATTCCACAACACTCAAGGTTAGGATCATCGGACAGATAGTACAAGGCAAAATACAAAGCAAACAGTGACAAAACAAAAAAAGCTTGTCAAAAATGTGTGTGGGGGGGGGGGGGGGGGGGGGGCACATCTCCAGATAGAACCATTGGGCAGGCTAACTTATAGCATACAGTAACAGCCTGTAAGTAAAACAAAATAAAACAAACTTAGTGTTAATCCACAATGAAAACAGCAATATACAAATACAAGCGATATTGTGCTGCTACCATGGGAAAACACAATAGGTCACTAAACGGCTCGTTACATGACAGTGTGTGGCCGGGATATACAAAACAAGCAACTCTAGAATAATAGTCAGATGCCACGATATCTAAACAAGCATGGGCAATAACCCCCCAGGCCCCCCATGAAAAGAGGTGTGACATGAGCCATTTTGGGCTCATTGAATAAAAGACGTGCCACAGCGTTCTGGATCATTTGCAGCGGTTTGATTGCACAAGATGGAAGTCCAGCCAGAAGCGCATTGCAATAGTCAAGTCTAGAAATTACTAGGGCTTGGACAAGAAGCTGTGTTGCATGCTCTGTAAGGAACGGTCTGATTTTCCTGATGTTGTGCAACGCAAACCTGCATGACCGAGCTATCTTTGAGATGTGTTCTTTGAGGGACAGCTGGTCATCAAAGATTACTCCAAGATTTCTGACCGACCCTGAAGGAGTAATCAAAGATGAAACTAGCTGGATGGTGAAATCGTGTTGTATGGTCGGATTAGCAGGGAAGACAAGCAGCTCAGTCTTTGCTAAATTGAGCAAACTTATTTTTTTCATTAGATTGTCCATTAGATTAGACCCTCCCCTCAAAGAAATCCAGACTGGAAGTGGACAAAAGAGATCATATGAGATCTGATTGACCAAAACACATCCTAATACCACAAAATGGAATCCAAACCATAAACTGAAGCTATAAGCTTGTTAAACTTGCAAGTCCAACATAATCTTTTAGCTGAGTATTGTATTCCAATAATATATGTTGATTCATAAAAACTTATGTTGATAAATACGTATTTTGTGAATAGCAAAAACGAAATGCCGAAACTGTAGGAAGGTTTACACAAATACTGTACATTTCAGAGTATTACTGCTTACCTTCTCTTAATGCAATGGAGGGACCCGTAAATTTACAAATGACCATGGTCTCAGTGTATGTGACTAACTGGTAACAGCTCTCACTAATTTTCAAAATAGGGACGTGCCCTGAAAACAACAGTGATGTTTGTAAGAGCGCATTGTACATTGGTTTTATTTCAATAAAACACTTGAAGACGTGGGGACATCGAGTAAACAGATACAACGAGATAATCCTTTTCGACATTACAATATTTTCTGGTGCACCCAACGGGTCAAATCAGCACAAACCACTTAAACTGATGTAGCCTAGTAATAGGCCTATAATATAGCAGCACACAAAAGCTAGTGTGTTGACAAAATGCTGTACTTTTTGTGCATAAGTAAATATAACTTAGGCCTTCAAGCTGATGATTGCTTCCATTTTAATTTTACAATATATTACAATGTAATATAAGGTGATCTACAGAGAATGATTTTGCACCAACCTTCACAGATAGAACACTATTACAATCATTAAGATCAATTATAATAAATAAGACAGGTATGAAATTAAATAAATATATTGACTCTGTAAGGAATAAATCATGGGAAATGACATACAGTGTATTAAGAAGAAAAAAGTGCCTTTACCTTATGCATGTGGATCAAGAATTGCATGTTGTTTTACTCATAATGAGAAATCACAAGAAGGTAACTGAATATTAAAAACTAAAACTGTCACAAAAAAACTATAAAGTAATTACAAAATACATAAAGAAGTGACTTGATTTCACAATAAAAAGAAAAAAAAAACTTGCTGGTAGTGTCATCATAGTGACGTCAGATCTAAGATTTCATTTGATATCCTCAATGATCTCCGATGATTAAAAACCTCCAGAAAGGGCTTATCACATTGTTGGCTGATTTTACCAGACATTCCTCTGGTGAACTTTTTGATATTGCTTTTAGCATAATTGAAACAATGAATATGTTTAATTTAGACATTTATAGTTTCTTCTTTTTATTCTTTTGACAGTCTTTTCATTGTGTACAGTGTTGAATCAGAACACTTATTTGGAGGTTGTTTTTATGCATTTCTCTCATAGTTCTTAATATCACAAAGAATAACATTCATTCCTGGTGTGATGACATTTTACCAGGAGAACTTGTGGTTAGGGAATCATGCACCGTTTCTTCTTCAACCGATCTCTCTGTTTGCTGTTCCGGTGTACAAGGCTCGGATCCAGAAATACAGTCCAAACTGTCAAAGGTCTCTGATGCCACAGGCAGACTGTCCTCTAATACAGCTTGAATATCAAAGTCCTCCTCAGAAAGAACAACAGGAGCATCATTCTTCACAGCCTCTTCTTCTGGACCTTTCAAAGACCCTTCTGTGTTCATAGACTGACGTCCACGGCTTGTGAGATCTTCAATATGTTGTTCTGATTCCCTCTCAGCAGGACACACAGGCTTCTCCGAGTCAAAACAAGCAAGGGTTTTACACTGTGTGCTCCCCAAAGGCTGGGCACTTTCTGCTGGTTTACTGAGTTGAGGAGTTTGTGAGACTGAATATGGGCAGGTAAAATAATCACCCTTTTGGTTCAACTCGACCGCCACGGCTTGACAGTTATCTTGGCTGAAGTCTGTACTGAGTCCAGTGTCCTCTGTGACCTCTTCTCCGGTAACAATCTCTTCATCTCCTGCTGAGGAAAGATTTATCATCAAAATGATTACTTAAAACGTGTAATTGCTGATTTTTTTTTTTTAGTTGTTATTATTTTTTTAAATAGACTCATAAGAAATTAAATGATTAAAAAAAAGTGCATCCATCTGTCATAAACGCACTCCACGCAGCTCCTGGGGGTTAATAAAGTCCTTCTGAAGCAAAGCAAAAATTTTAACATGTCATTGGAACAGTTGGTGAACCAGGAACAGGTTGAAGAATCAGAAGATCCAAACACAACTGAAAGACCAGACAAACATGTAACGGTTATAAAGTAAAATACAGTCTTGTTCAAAATAATAGCAGTACAATGTGACTAACCAGAATAATCAAGGTTTTTCGTATATTTTTTTATTGCTACGTGGCAAACAAGTTACCAGTAGGTTCAGTAGATTCTCAGAAAACAAATGAGACCCAGCATTCATGAGATGCACGCTCTTAAGGCTGTGCAATTGGGCAATTAGTTGAATTAGTTGAAAGGGGTGTGTTCAAAAAAATAGCAGTGTGGCATTCAATCACTGAGGTCATCAATTTTGTGAAGAAACAGGTGTGAATCAGGTGGCCCCTATTTAAGGATGAAGCCAACACTTGTTGAACATGCATTTGAAAGCTGAGGAAAATGGGTCGTTCAAGACATTGTTCAGAAGAACAGCGTACTTTGATTAAAAAGTTGATTAGAGAGGGGAAAACCTATAAAGAGGTGCAAAAAATGATAGGCTGTTCAGCTAAAATGATCTCCAATGCCTTCAAATGGAGAGCAAAACCAGAGAGACGTGGAAGAAAACGGAAGACAACCATCAAAATGGATAGAAGAATAACCAGAATGGCAAAGGCTCAGCCAATGATCACCTCCAGGATGATCAAAGACAGTCTGGAGTTACCTGTAAGTACTGTGACAGTTAGAAGACGTCTGTGTGAAGCTAATCTATTTTCAAGAATCCCCCGCAAAGTCCCTCTGTTAAAAAAAAGGCATGTGCAGAAGAGGTTACAATTTGCCAAAGAACACATCAACTGGCCTAAAGAGAAATGGAGGAACATTTTGTGGACTGATGAGAGTAAAATTGTTCTTTTTGGGTCCAAGGGCCACAGGCAGTTTGTGAGACGACCCCCAAACTCTGAATTCAAGCCACAGTACACAGTGAAGACAGTGAATCATGGAGGTGCAAGCATCATGATATGGGCATGTTTCTCCTACTATGGTGTTGGGCCTATTTATCGCATACCAGGGATCATGGATCAGTTTGCATATGTTAAAATACTTGAAGAGGTCATGTTGCCCTATGCTGAAGAGGACATGCCCTTGAAACGGTTGTTTTAACAAGACAATGACCCAAAACACACTAGTAAACGGGCAAAGTCTTGGTTCCAAACCAACAAAATTAATGTTATGGAGTGGCCAGCCCAATCTCCAGACCTTAATCCAATTGAGAACTTGTGGGGTGATATCAAAAATGCTGTTTCTGAAGCAAAACCAAGAAATGTGAATGAATTGTGGAATGTTGTTTAAGAATCATGGAGTGGAATAACAGCTGAGAGGTGCCACAAGTTGGTTGACTCCATGCCACACAGATGTCAAGCAGTTTTAAAAACCTGTGGTCATACAACTAAATATTAGTTTAGTGATTCACAGGATTGCTAAATCCCAGAAAAAAAAAATGTTTGTACAAAATAGTTTTGAGTTTGTACAGTCAAAGGTAGACACTGCTATTTTTTTGAACACACCCCTTTCAACTAATTGCCCAATTGGACAGCCTTAAGAGCGTGCATATCATGAATGCTGGGTCTTGTTTGTTTTCTGACAATCTACTGAACCTACTGGTAACTTGTTTGCCACGTGGCAATAAAAAATATACTAAAAACCTTGATTATTCTGGTTAGTCACATTGTACTGCTATTATTTTGAACAAGACTGTATATAGTTTTCACCAGATCGTCTTCCGCATTCAACTTAGAAAGAAAGTGTAACGCCTCACGCAGTTCAAAATGCTTACGCTACGTCTGACGTCATCATAGCACCAGTTGTGCTTTTTCTGTAAGTTTAATACGGAAGGCGGAAGCTAAATGTTTTAGTTTATAATGTGTTAAATATGGATATTTTTCTGCGTTTATGATGGATGATTGCACTTTTCTGAGCTTCAAACTTGCCCCGTTATCACTTATAAAGCTTGGTATATTCACTTATAAAGCTCGGTATATTCACTTATAAAGCTTGGAATCGTCAGGATATTTCTTAGGGTACGTTCACACTTGTCATGTTTGGTTCGCTTAAAACAAACCCTGGTGCGATTGCTCGGTTAGTGCGGTCTGCCATCTGAACCCTGGTGTGCACCAAACAAGCGGACCGAGACTGCTAAAAATATGGGTCTCGGTTCGCTTTCAAGCGAACTCTGTCAGCGGATTTGAGGACATGGAAAGATCGGTGTACCCAAAATGAGTAGAGGGCAAACATGAAGCAATGAGGAGGTAAAGTGTCTCATCAATATTTGGTCCGACGAGCATATTTCGAAAAGGCTAGAAAAAACACACAAAAAAGCATATGGTTCTTCTCATCAAAAGATCTGTTTTGCCCATTTGTCGGTACAGACCACAGAACTGCCGTCTCTTTTGCAGCAGATCTTTATTTCTGCATACAACGGAGGAAATCCTGCTGCTGTTTTGTTTGGAACATTTTATGAGTTCTTAGTGAGTTCTCAGCTGGTAAAAACATAACCATATGTACACGCATAAAATTATCACATTTAATCCAGCACACAGCATTGTTTTGAATGTTCAGTAAGCTCCATTATGAAATACGTCATAAAAGCTGACCAATCCAGTTGTGACCGTATCCCTATGCCTTTGGTTCGGTAACTTTAGGGTCGCTGTTAAAAATGCCAGTGTGAACGCTAAGCGAACCAGGACTATATGTTTTGTTTTTTGGTCCGGACCAAACAAACCAAACTACAAGTGTGAACATACAAGTGTTAATTTGATAGTGTCTGATAGTGTTCCTCAGAAAGAAGAAAGTAATATACAGGTAGGATGTCTTGAGGGTAAGTAAATCATGGGCTAATTTTCATTTTAACATGAACTAATCCTTTAAGTCACTTCCCCCCCTATTTCCAGTGAATTTACCTTTACATTTACCTTCGAAAAGACGTGTTTACCTTTAGAACTGATTTTACTCACATGACGTTTTCAATTTTTGGACCATTTACAGTCCATGAACATTTACAGTCTAAAACATTGATTTGTGTAATTCAAAACATTTCTAAAAATGTTATTTTAAAGGGGTCCTATTATGCTTTTTACACTTAACTTTTTTTCTGCTGTTTGAGGATGAAAGAGTCTTCAAAGTTAAAAAGCACAAAGGCTAGTGGCTAGTGACTCTTTCAAAGGAATATATTCTCTATATCGGTAAGAACTGTTTCTGAACTCGATTGTAGTTGAACGTACACGTCACAGTATTCCTCATTTAATTCATATATTCATCCCAAGTACATTAGTAGTTGATAGGAAAGTAGTTGTTGGAACATGTATTTATGGTAAGTGCAGAGAATTTTCCCAAACCAAATCGGTAACATATCAAATCGGTAATGTCATTTTTGTAGGCAATAAACTGCCATAACTTTAAAATACAATATCTTCGTTTGAATTGAACTTTCAGCGCTGTAACTTTGTTTATGCTGTTTATGCTCAAGCAGCAACATAACGCACTAACTTAAGTTAAAAAAGTGAAATTGCATGCAACCACCCCTTTAAGAAACCTGGCTAGAATTGATACCTGTTGTTATCTAAAAAGATATTCCTCTCTGGAGAAGCGTTCAGTCTTTCTGCTCGCAAACTCCGCCATGTAAATAGTGAATCAGCCATGGTGCAAGCACAACTGGCTTTTAAAGGGAATGGGAGATGAGACTCTGGTTACGCCTAAAACACACACCCTTGACTCATTAAGAGACTAGGTACAACACTTTTGGACCATGCGCCAATGTTTTTTTTCCATCCTTCAACTAGCAAAAGTGGACACACCCTAAGTGCATCTGTACAATGCACTTAAGACCATGCGCTCAGTTAATTAAAATAGGGCCCAGTGTGTGTGTTACTTACTTTTACTTACTGCCCATTACGCACAGTAGTGTGTGTGTGTGTGTGTGTGTGTGTGTGTGTGTGTGTGTGTGTGTGTGTGTGTGTGTGTGTGTGTATAATAAAAAAAACTACTAAGAATTACTAAGCATTTAGCTCATTATTAATTTAGCCTTTTAAATTACATTTTAGTACAGATAGGTAATAACTAATAACTCACCCATTGACTCTGGTGGTAGATGTACAGACTGTTCTGTGGTGGACTGGACATGCTGAGAGTCACTCAGGACAATAACAGCTTTCCTTCCTGTAAACGATGTTGGGAGTCAACAAATGTACTAATAAACTTTTATAAATTATATCTATATTGCCAGGTTACCAACAAAGGTCACAGATATAGAATCAGTTTGAAGAAAACTGCAGAAAGTATAAAAGGCAAAATGATATTGATTAATAAACATACTCCCTAGTCCAAGAGACACATTGTAGGTGATGCCTCCAGAGAGTTGAAAAGAAAGTTGGGAAGAAAGAGTGGAAAACAGAAATGGAAGAGCAATTGAAAGTTATTTCAAAATGTGAAATAAGCAAGATAAACTATATCATGCTACATAGAAGTACCTGTTAAACAAATTTAACATTATTTGCAACAGAATTACACTAAACTACACTTACAAAATCATAAAATAAACTGCATAGTACTGGACATGATGTTTACCTGGTAGACTCCACAACCCAGACACCTCTAATGTTTTTAACTTCCTTTCCAGTTCTGCAACCCGGTTACCCAGGATCCTGTTTAAATGTACACAAACTAATAGATCACTTTCACTCTTTCACAGTATCCTTAAAAGTAACTGACTTAACTGATATCCCACAATACTAATAAACTACATATTCTGTGATTTTCTGCACAGAAAATGAGATGACGGTTGTCATTTTGTGTCATAGCGTACTTGTTGGTTTGTCGTTGATGCTGAATGACCATGTTCTTCTCATGGATGGTCTCCAGCAGAGCAGTGGCCAGGGACTTCAGGTCACTGATGGACTGTGGAGTGACTGGGAGACTGCAGCCGTTCTCCTCAGACAGCAACAGCTCTTGTACTGAAAATATATTAGCTGTAGCTTAGCTTCTAATTATCATTCCTTCAAAGAACTGTAAATAAATGAAAGAAGAATACTTGAGAAGAACCCAATTGTTACTGTTTGGATTCTATAGACAGGGTTCCTACGCAATTTTCATTTCAAAATTCCATACTTTTCCAGACTCAAATTTCCAGACTTCCTTACAGATTTTTCCAACCATATTTAACATGTTCTGATAAATTGTTTTAAAATTCAACTGCTAACAGGTATGTTACATTCTAAAGCTTTAGTATTGGCGTTTTTGCCTTTTATTAGGATAGGAAAGTAGCTAGATAGGAAGTAAGTCCATGAGGCAGGACTTACATAAAATAACCTATATAAACCTACATACAGTGCCTTGCGAAAGTATTTGGCCCCCTTGAACTTTGCGACCTTTTGCTACATTTCAGGCTTCAAACAGAAAGATATAAAACTGTAATTTTTTTGTGAAGAATCAACAACATGTGGGACACAATCAAGAAGTGGAACGAAATGTATTGGATATTTCAAACTTTTTTAACAAATCAAAAACTGAAAAATTGGGCGTGCAAAATTATTCGGCCCCCTTAAGTTAATACTTTGTAGCGCCACCTTTTGCTGCGATTACAGCTGTAAGTCGCTTGGGGTTTGTCTCTATCAGTTTTGCACATTGAGAGACTTGACATTTTTGCCCATTCCTCCTGCAGATCAGCTCGAGCTCAGTGAGGTTGGATGGAGAGCGTTTGTGAACAGCAGATTCCTTTCCACAGATTCTCGATTGGATTCAACACTGGATCATTCAGAGATCTGCACTGAACTTCTGGAGAGAGTCTGCTGCACTGAAAGTAAAGGGGCCGAATAATTTTGCACGCCCAATTTTTAGTTTTTGATTTGTTAAAAAAGTTTGAAATATCCAATCAATTTCGTTCCACTTCAAGATTGTGTCCCACTTGTTGTTGATTCTTCAGTTTCATATCTTTATGTGTGAAGCCTGAAATGTGGCAAAAGGTCGCAAAGTTCAAGGGGGCCGAATACTTTCGCAAAGCACGGTAGCTAACCTATTGAAAGCGTAATCTGACTATATTTATACGTTACATAAAACTTTTAGACCTAATCTTTTTTTTACGGTCTATGTCAGGGGTCGCCAACTGGCGGACTCCGGTCCGGATCCGGACCGCGAGATGCATCCATCCGGACCGCGAAGCCTTTTGACACACTGAAATAACTAAATGCCTAATGCGATTTAAAATAAATAAATAAATAATCACATTTATATCAGGCAGCTCAGTAGAACCGTTTTTCCTATGTTGCCACGGTTGCGTTGACAGTTAAAGGGGTCGCACACCGGACTGAAGCTCATGGGCGCGTCTCAGGATCTCACAGCGGACGCACACATTACGCGTGAGCTCAGTTTTGAATCGACTCCTGACAGAAGAACTTCACGATGAGTGTATCTCTTGTAGCACAGGGTGAAATCAGTATGTACATGGAGGATTTGAGGGAAATATAATATAAATGTAATACATCGTGCAGCTCTTCTGTCAGAAGTCGATTCAAAACTGAGCTTGCGCGTATGTGAGCATCCAGTGTGAGATCCTGAGACGCGCCCATGAGCTTCAGTCCGGTGTGCGGCTACGTTACTATGCTCACTATATGTTTATGCGCGCAGTGAAGAGACTGAAGAAAGCGGCGCGCAAAACAGAGGCTGAATCAGAAATTGGCCCCTTAACCCTCATCCACTATTCCCTACGTTAGTCCACTATTACAGTTCACTTGAAGGAGTGAATGAAAACGAGTGCGTGAAGTCGGACAACTGTTGTGTATACATCGGCTGTACGCTCGTTATTGCGGTGCAACATGTGAGTACACTCAAACATGTCCACTGTGGTTTCGGACGCCACTACAAATGGCTGTCCCCTCAAATAATGCCCTATTTAGGGTATAGGGGCGATTTCTGATTCAGCCATACACATTTTAAAGACCCCTTTATCCTCAGCAGTCTGAGGTAAGGGCGCAGAAAATAAATGAGCCAATTTCTCACATGCACTGAAGTTCAGACAATGTAGCTATATTCACTTTTTTATTATTATTATTATTTATTTTTTTTGGAACAAGGAATGTTTATGCTTCCATTCCATCTTTAAGTTCAACTCAGCTCAGTCTTTTGAGAGGTTATTTACGTTTTTCTGGATTTAAAGGAACAGTTGAAATAAAGAGATAAAATATTTTGTGGACTTTTTCATTTTTCCAACACTGGTGGCACCTTATTTTTGCCTGTTTGTGTTTCTGGATGATATTGCAAATGATTTTTTACCAGTGCAATTTGAAGCACAGAGAGAGCAGTGCTGAAGATAGTCTCTACCTAACTAAATGTAGGCTATACATGTGAATGAACATAACATTATGTTAAGAGATTTCTGTTTTGTTTTTTAACCAGGAGGGTTTGTGTTCATTGATTGTTACTGTTTATCTCAGTTTAGCAGAAAAAGCACTTTAGTTGCTAGTAATGTTGAAATTAATGTATTTTCAGTGCAGATTTAGAGATGAAGGCATTTTTTCATTCATCATATTTTTGTCAGACATGGCTACTGGTTGAATTAGATATTTTGTACCAATGCAAACAGAATTACCCTTAAAATTAAATACATTTTTTGAAGGATTACCTATGTTTGCTTTAAAAAAATGAAAAGACATACTTTATCTATATGAGAACATATTATATTTTGTTCAATAAAGACATTTTAATCTACACTAATTTCTTTAGTCTGGCAAAAAGACATTGATTCATGTTTTTAGGTATATAACTGTCCGGACCTCGGCCGGTGAGAAGGTTTTTTTTCTGGACCCCAAGCTATTTTAGTTGAAGACCCCTGGTCTATGTGGTAGATTGATCCAAACGGTATGAAAAAACAAAAAACAATTGTATATACTATATACATTTAGAAATTCTTAATTTTATATTTATAAAATGAAATAGGGACAATAGTCTGGAAACATAAGTATACTCCATACTCTGATTTATTTTTTCCATACTTTTCTAGATCTGGAAATTACTCAAATCAAATTCCATACTTTTACATACTTTTCCAAACCCCGTAGGAACCCTGTATTGAAGTATTGTGTGGTACCTTGTTTAGCAGAGAGGACACCTGTCAGAGCGCTGCTGTTGGACTTTCCATAGACTTTGCAGTTCTTCTTGCTTTCCAAAGCACTCTAAAATTAAACACATTAGTATATGCTCAACATGAGAATACAGAAGGAATTCGTACATAATACAATTAAGGTAAGTGAACCTTATGTGTACATATACATTTGGTTGTACGTGTAATAAATACCTTGTACTTCATGACATTTGCTTTGAGGAGGCTGACTTCCTCCTGAAGCTGCATAAGCCGTTCATGCAGATATCTAAAAAAAAATATTATAATATATAAAATGATTATATATATATATATAAGATATTTTGAAGACTTCAGTATGAGATACAGTCAAATTCCATTCAAGTGATCTCCGGATCTGGTGGTAGCACTTTAAGCATAGCTTAGCATAGATCATTGAATCTGATAAGACCGTTTGCCTCTCACTCAAAAATGACCAAAGAGTTTTGATATTTCAAGGATGTATATATATCAAGGAACTTTGTTGCAGTACCATGGGTGCAGCAGGCACAATGATATCACACAGGACCTGAAAATAGACTAACTTCCGTCAACAACCAATGTGACAACCTGCTTGCACAGGGAGCATGCTGGGGACTATTTTTGCGTGCTGGGATCGCTGCGTAATATCATTGCACCGATTGTACTACTGCAGCAAAGTTTCCTGATTATTACGCAGAAATGAGAGTATAGTTCCTAGCCATATTGGTCTAGAAAATCACAACTTTTCAATTTCTGTCTGTCTTAGTACATGATGTAACTACAGAAGAGTCAAGTTTTAAGCAGGAAAAATATTAAAAGTCTTTGGTCATTTTTGAGTGAGATGCAAACAATCTAATCAGAATCAATGAATTATGCTAAGCTATGCTACCGCCAGATTCAAAGATCAGCTGAATGGTTTCGAAATCAGTACAACTCAACTTTTTATCTCTAGGAGAGTTAAAAATGTGCCTTTTCAAAAAAGTTTAAAAAGAGTGTTCCTTTAAATGTAAACGTAAATTACTAACAATTTGTCTAGCTAAAATAGCACTATTGCTATTGATCATATTTAAACACTGAAAAAGCCAACTGGACATGTTCAAACCATAGGTTCAAACTGTCATTTCAATGCCTGTAACATCCTCACCAGACCACTAGAGGTCAGTCTAACCACAATTCTGATCATGAGTGCAGCAGGGATAACATAAATGGTGTCCCAAATGACGTAGTATGCACTATACACTTATTCTATGCTATGACCCTAATGTCTAGTGTATTCATTTTATGAGGTAATTTTGTCATCCAGCATCTGATAGCCCCTCCCCCTCCAGAAACATAAGAAAAGCTCTGAAAGTTGAGTGCATTAAGTGTCCAACATTTCACACATCATTTTTTGAGTTAAAGTAGTCCATCATCGCATTTAGAGAGCACTTTTTAATTTTTGGGAATTTTAGGTGTACATACTATACATACTACAAGAATTGGGACACATTAACATTTTTGTAGGCCAAAACCTGGGAAACCAATGTTTTTTTTTTCTTTTAAATGGGTTTTTGTTTAAATGTCTGAAATAAAGTTTGTGTTTAACACACGCTTTTTTAAAAGCTTTTTACTGTCTTAAAAAAGGGCACTTGCTTGCTAAATGAGACTACAGAGGTAGTCTCATGTTTATAATTGTGCTATTGCAAACTTTCAGGGAATTTTTTTTTTTTTTTATATAAAAACTGGAAGAGTTGTCAGACTTAGTTATTGGGATTTTGAAGTCATGTGACTATGGTGTGGTTTATGTATAACCTATGTTTAGCTTTTTGCTTCTGGCAATTGTGTTCAGGCTTCAAAATTCAAGTTGTGGTCATTTGTGAAGATTATCATGATGAACAAAACATGTAAGAATCATAAACTTTTGTTGAACAATTAGTTTATTCTCTGCAATAGTCCAAAAGCCAATAGAAGAATCCTATTGGGTTTTTGTCATAGGAAACAGGGTGATGCTAACTTCTGTGTTGGCCTATAAAAATATGTCATCACTGCAGTGCTCAATATCACACTTGGTTAGTTAAGATAATAATGGCACAAAATGGTGCCTGTGAGCTTCGGTGTGTGCAATTTTACTTAGACTCAGCAAAGTTCGCATTTGCTGTAAGAAGAAACTTTGCTAGATATAACAAATGTTTTTTAAAATTAAAGAGGAGATGGGGGTCGAAAGGAAACATCATTCTTATATTATTGTGTACCTCTGTGTGGTAATTCAGCAAGATTATCTTTCATTCTTTCTCCTGTTGATTCTGTGGTTCAGGCTCAGGGGTGAGTGAAAATCCACAGGGATTTCTTCATTCATATAAAACCTCAATTGTATAATATACATGTCCTGATTTTGTTCTGACTGCTGGGTAAATAAATGGCTAAAAACTGCCTTCTCTTTCTACATGGAACAACACTACCCTTATCAAGATCTAATGTTTGCTATTGTCAACCGAAGTATCATTCCTCAACTGAAATATAAATAAGCATGATAATACAATGTGGACTCAGTCTATGGTCTATGGTATGAAATGTGCTATACAAATAAACTTGCCTTGCCTTGCCTTGCCTATGGTTTAGTAACTTTATTTGGTAACATTATAATTGATAACTGTCTTATTACTTAATATGTAATTTAATTATTACAGGTTTGCATATAATGTTTAGAGTTTGTATTTCCCATGTGTGTTTCTATGAATTACTGCATTTATTTTTGTGCAAGTGAGATGAGTAAAGAGAATATATACAAAAAAATGAATCGCAACTATTTACAACTGGTGACAATATTGATGGAGCAACTTGATCTAGGTAAGCAAAAATATGAAAATATTATTTGTGGAGATCAATTGTAGCCTGTGTCTCACAGAAACGTGTGAATGTTTACGGGATAATTTATGCAATCAACTCTCTAATCTTGTTTTTTCCGATGTTGTAAGCTTTCATTTGAGTAGTCTGTTCTCAGGAAAGCACAAAAGTTATTTTTCTTATTTGGGAGGAGGCTTCCGCTACCTCACACTGGGCCTGGTATAGGTATAATCGTTTTAATACATCTTTATACATATTTTAGTTAAAATGTTGCATATAATACAAATATTTGTTTGAAATATTTTTTGATGGGTGTAGATCCATGGCTAACTGATGGGTCTGTATAATGTCTTACCTTGTTTTTACACAAATTGCTTGACTACATATTATTTAAATTTAGTTATATTTAAATATTGTTATTTTTAAAGTAAGCACAACTGGTCAGAGAAAATGGCATGTATGCATATGCACCATCAGTCCAAGTCAATTTTCTCTTCATGGAAAGTAAAGTGTACAGTATTTCAGTCAATCACCTGACTGCGTTTCAGATGCCATTGACTTATGTAATCATAATATAGATCTGTGTAGTATTTTAAGTGGTATAACAGATTCTATAAACTATAAAAGATCATTTTCAGCTTGCTGCACTGGAAATAGGAAATCCAACATGGTGGCCATATGCAACAAGCCGATACCCTACCTGTTTGCAAATGGTGCATTAGTGAGTCATCATTACTGGGTCGTTACTATGTTACTAAGGTTTTCTACACTTCTGATAAATAAACAGTTGTTGTGGAAAACCAATTTGGACTGGTTTATGAATTATTTTGGAATCAAAATGTGATTTATGCTAAATTAAACATTACATTTCTGTATATGTATTGTAATTCTAGTGGGGGGTTTATCTCTCACTACTAAAGCTTAATGTGTGTATGCTGAACGTGTCAACACTGACCTGTTCTCCATACACAGAGCATCTATATCCAGGATGCGGTTCTCATGGCTGCCCAAGATGTGGTTAATTTCCAGATTTAGTCTGTGAGCTTTCTCCTGGTAGACATTACGCTCTGCTCTCACATCCTGAAGTTCATCTGTGGCTGCTTTTAAGCTTTGTTCCAGTGCTTCATTCTACAACATCACAGGGTAAGGACACAGAAATATATTAGTGTATAATTTTTCTAAAACTGAGACATAACACATTGTGATATTCTTGAGAACTTAAGTTTTATTTGAACCCAAAATGTGTAGAATGCCGAAAGCAATGCACCTGTTCTCGAGCTTTCTCTAACTGCTGAACAAGATCTTCTCTCTCGTGGGCTGGAAAGTGACGAGTCCCCACTTCTTCATCCCCTAGACGCTGCTTTGCAATGGTCATCCTCAGCAGCTGTGTGATGAAAAGACTGCAGATATCTATGCTATACATGGACTGTGATCACAATGCTTGTGGAGACATAGGTATGTGACTACTCATTTGACCTTGCAAACATCTGCATATGATTGAGTCATGAAGAAATGACCTGACTTGCGTGTGCAAAGCCCATACCTTGTTATCACCCTGCACTTCCGCTAAACGTTGGTTTAGTTCTTTGACCTCATCACCCAGCTGTTTGTTCTGTTCTCGTGAGTCTCTCAGTAACTGCGCCAGGTTAACCTGTGTTCAACACATATGAATGTAATACAAGTGACATTTCATTATTTTTTGTATTTAATTATTTAAATAACATCACATCAAAGTCATGAATACTGGGTTGGCTACATCACTAAGTCAATTTTTTTATTGTTTATTGTAACTTATATTCAGATCTCAGATCTGTAGTTGAATACATGCACAATAAGGCATCACACAGACAAGTTAAGGCTGCTCTGTGCCTGCTCAAAATTCAGGCATCAAAGCATAATGTTGTAATTTCTGTATGCATGCCTTTATGTACCTCTGAGCAGCATGAAAAAAGCTCTGTGTAAAGACACTTGTGCAGTCTATGTCACATTTACAGTGTTAATTTGGCATAAAACCATCAAACAGAGGATATTTAAATAGATGATAATCGAAAACATACTTGGTTTCTTTTTTCAGGAGGCAGAGAGGGGTCACCATCCTTTTAATGAAAAAAAAATGTGTTAATAACAAAAAGTTCATATAAATACAAAGTTCTGTCATGAAACTCTACATGGCCTTAACCTGCTCAAGCTTTAAATACTTGGTCAAAAACTATTCTCGTCACTGCATAAAATTACTGTACAGCCACTGTAGTGAGATGAACATTTTAACAACTTTTTAGTGCCTTTTATGGGTCTTGAGAGAGGAAATGTACTGAATGCCGATGGAGGCCTATCTGAAGCCTTTCTCTGCCATCAGCTTTCAACAAAAATATCTTCATTTGTGTTTCGAAGATGAACAAAGGTGTTACGGGTGTCCAACGACACGAGGGTGAGTAATTAATGAAACCATTTTCATTTTTGGGTGAACTAACCCTTTAAGACTTATTATTTAAATTTTGTTGTGAAAGGGGCTTTACATTTGCCCAAAAATATACCTTTTTCATTATTAACAAAAAAACAAACAAGCCCAGCCCATGCAAGAATAAGTAATGCAAAAGTAACGTAATGCATTACATTTCTTAATGTGTAACTAATGCTAACTAATTACCTTTAAGGGAGTAACGCAATATTGTAATGCATTTACAACGACTTTCAAAAGTAACTTTTCCCAACACTAATTGCTGCATTATTTATAACCATGTCAAACAATCAGAGAGTTGTAATGACTGAAATACACTTCATTATAATGAAAATATAAATAAATAATTGCAAAAAATTAATGTTCCTGATTGTTTTCTACTTCCAATTCATACTTCAACATTAGTGTTTAATCAATTTAAAATAGAATAGAATAGAATAGAATAGAATAGAATAGAATAGAATAGAATAGAATAGAATACATACTATAAGCTCTCTGTACTTTTTCTTCAGCCCTTGGTGGCGCTCACGGAGCTGGTTTGCCATCAGTTTGAACTGATCCCTTTCCTGCTGGCAGGTGTCCAGTTCTTTTGATAAGATCAGCAGTGCCTCCTTCTTACTTTCCAGTTTTCTCTTGCATACCAGGAACTAGGCACCGGAAGAAAACAACAGGGCATTTAATGCTCCAAGTCAATGCATTAGTCAACACTGCCAGAAAAAGGCAATTATCAAAGTGGGTTTTTGCATTGTTTCGAGTGTGTTTTTCAACTAAATCACATGAGTCTTGATTCCAGATGTTTCTGGAACTGTATGTTCTTTAATAAAACAGCAGTTGTTGAGGGTCCAAATTAAAATAAGAAATACATCTTTATTCTAGTGGTTTTAGCATTTTAAAACATGGACATAGCATTAGTAATTGATTAAGTCACACAGGCCGATAAAGGTCTTTAATCCCCATTTTAGATCCACTGTTATAAAGGACTAATCTTCCCCAACCTAAGTTAAATTAAGATATCCTTTGAAAATAGGCTATAATTGCACCAGTCTGTCTATTTATATTTACGTTCACATTATTAAAAAGCAACCTCTCCTAAATTGTGCGCATGTATGACTATTTATGTAGCCTAAGAAGATTTTATATCACCTTATCACCATAGCTACCATTATTTTCAAGATTTACTTCATCTGAACGCTAGGTCTACCCAGAATGCATCTTGACGAGAAGAGGATGAAGATTAAAGTTAATCCCTCCACTGATCATGTCGTGTCAGACCTTGCGTATTTATTTAGTTTATTTATTAGTATGCAATACATTTTAAGATGTAATGAGAACGATATTCTCAATACTATTCGATACGAAGAACAAGCGGTCACGAGAAAATATGAAAACGAGGATAACGGGGCTTTTATGTCTCTGCACATTCGCAAATATATTATCTTTTTTAGAAAAAACGTACCACACAAGTCGGTAATTTCATTGAAAACCACATTACATGGTTAATTTAAGGATCCTCTATAGTGCAGTGCTGATAGTATGATTCATAGAGTGCAGAGCGTGAGGCATCAATATGTCTGCGTTTCCTACCTCATTCACTAGTCCCTGCCAATCACTTTCGCTTCTTCTGGAAGGATTCATTGTCGGTCAGAGAATATTCTTCTAAAAAATCCGCCAATAACAAAAACTGTCACGTCGTAACTGCATCTATTGCGACGAGGAAGGCACGACTACATTTTTCAGGTTTCATCAACATCACGGACATCATTTCCGGCTGGGATGATGCCCAACAGCAGCGCGTGGGACGCGATTCACGTGAAGTGACAGTGCTGCAAAAGCCAAAGAATGTACCATGCATAATGTTGCTTTTTTACGTTTAGTTATGTGATCATAATGCTTATATGGTCTCAAAAAATAAACTATAAACTTATAAATTATCGTTGCGAATGCACTTCGAATGCTGCTTGACACATAGCGGCTGTTGTTTTTAATTATAACATAATGTTGTAATTATCTGCAAGAGATACAGTTGTTCTATCTATTGTATTGTTGTGCGATTACCACATTTGTATTGATAATATCTGCTCTTAAAATGTACACTTGACTTTACACTATAGGCTGGCTAAATTTTAGATTAGGGTTCTCACAAAACATTCAACTACAACTTATTGCCAATCAACTCCTATTGCTTATTAAAAGTTGGTATAGGTAGTTACATTACGATGTTGGGTAGGATTAAGGGATACAGAACATTATCATGTAAAAAAGGTATACGTGCGTATAGGGTTAGGGTGAATTAACAGCCAAATACAAGCAACTAATTAGTAGTGAAAATTGGACCCAAAACTAAAGTGTTACTATACACCAATCAGGCATGGCATTATGACACATTCCTGACATTGTGTTGGTCCCCCTTTTGCTGCCAAAACAGCAAGAAGACAAGACCTTCAGGGGTCTATTGGAGTCCATGCCAAGAGGGCTTATGCTGTTTGATCAGACCACACATGCCAACCTTCGCTCCCCAGTCCCCACGTGCATCAATGAGCCTTGGGCCACCCATGACCATGTCGCTGGTTTACCATGGTTCCTTCCTTGGACCACTTTTGATAGATACTGACCACTGCAGACGCGAACATCCCACAATAGCTGCAGTTTGGAGATGCTCAGCCCCAGTTGTTTAGCCATCACAATTTGCCTTTTGTCAAACTCGCTCAAATCCTTACGTTTGCCCATTTTTCCTGCTTCTAACACATCAACTTTGAGGACAAAATGTACTTGCACTTGCTGCCTAACATATCCGTTATGCCTGATCGGTGTGTGTGTGTGTGTATATATAGGCTACACACACATGCACCATAATTGCACATGACAAAGTTATGTAAACAATACTAAATAATTTAGATATTACATTACACATAATTTCTGTGCGTACATCTGTGACATTCTACTGATGCAGTACACTGCACTGCCTTTGGTCTTATTTATCACACCTAAGTGCTCTGTCACAAAGAATGATGCAGACTAGCTAGTAAAGTGATCCTTGTGAACATAAGCAGTTTCTCACTGTGACGGAGTAAAGTGTCATCTGGAATGTCTATTAATGTGCTTATTTCTTATTATGTTCTGTGTTTATATTGACAGTATGGAACAGTGATGCATTCAAGACAAACTGCTAAACCATTTACGTAGTTGGCTTCTTTTTTAGAAATGGAAAAGAGCATACATGCCACTGAGACCCAACAAGAATGAATGAGCAGATCAATAGAAGATGCTGTTTATTATCATTTATATTTTCAAATTTACATTCAGTATATTGCTCAGCCAGTATATTACTGACAAAAGGATTCTGCTCTGTAAAAAAAAAAATCTAGGGATTTCATTCATCAAAGGCAATAACATTGAGGGTCTCTATTGAATAATAGCTCTAGTCAGCATCAATAACATGCTTGCATAAAGTCAAACCAGCGCATTAGGATAAATTAGCTTTAAGCTGACACGCTTAAATCCAGTCTTTTGGATTGAAGTCTGAGTCCCTACCTTTGGTTCACCTGACATTTCACAAAAATTTAAAAGGGCCCTGATATAATCAAATATTCTTTTCAACATCTGAAAAGATTAAGCAGTGCATTATTTATTAAAACTTTAATACAAAAATGTTGCATAAATAGCTTTTGCAAGACTAGAGAATAGAGATGTGCACTGGGTTTCGGCCTTTTTGTGGACAAAACATTACATTCATAAATATCATGGTTAACTGTATGCATATATTGAAGAATAGTTTTGTTTTAGCATTTGCTCAGATGGAACAAATAACAGCATATGCCTCATTTGCTATAATCCACTGAAATATGTTCAAAAACCTTGGTTTTGCCTTTGAAACTGGTGGCCAGCACAAAATCACGCTGGTCTGTGGACAGTGCTGTGAATGAGCGTGGCCATTGAACATACACATCCCTGAACTTGATAAAACTCTGGTTCTCCTCATCCCATCTAAATATCTGGGAGAAAGAATAATCACTACTCAGAATCAAACAGTGCTGGTCTTTGAACTTGATGGGCTGTAGTACCGTGGCACCACGTGAAGGAAAGCCCTGTACTTCTTCAAAATGTTTGCCGGTCCACTTCATGACTTTAGAGTCACCGATGTAGCAGGCGAGGGCAAGGTAGAGAACGTCTTTAATCCTAAAGGCTTTCACGCTTACAATGTCATCCATATTTGCTATCTCATCATGGAGAACAAACTTCTGGGCGCTCTTGTTCCATTGGTAGATAACAGGAACCTGGGAGCGGCTCACTAGTATAAGAACAGATTTGCCATCTAAATAAAAAAACTCTGCATCAGTATCACGAAACCACTCATGGAGGTACTGATATGGGTAGAAACCAGTTTCGTTCCATTTAAAAAGAGTTGTCATTCCAGCTTTTGAACTGTCGACAATAAGAAAGAACCAGTCATCTCCAATCTGGAAGACTTCAATGTCATTGGGCTTGGACACATTGAGCATTTCAACTGCCTGAAACTTGGTGAACTTATTCTGTGCCTGATCATATTTGTAGACAAGGGAGCCATCGAAGAGCTGGGAGACAATGACAAGTGCCTGCTCGTTGATCAGAACAGACCTGCACCCAACAACAGACCGTCCTGAAATATAATATATACAAAAATAAACGTGTATACTCGTTCATACTTATGGCTTATAACAAATCATTATATTATAGAGCTAACTGTGTCCAACCTGTGATGTCATCAAAAGGTCGAAATTGTGTCTCAATGTGATCCCATTCCATGATCATGCAGCTGTCTGAATTTGGAACTGCCATAGCAACATATATATCATCTTTGTGATAGAAGATGTCTGCTGACATGGATTGAGTATTCAATATTTGATGTTGAACAAATTCTGAAGGGAAAAGAAACAGACATAGTGTAGCACATTCATTCACTGTCATTACACATGTATAAACAAATCACATTTTCTTTTAAGTCACCATGAAATCAAAATGGACAATTCTTATTTTTTAAGGAATATTGCAGTTTTTATTATAAATGATTTATCTATTGCACATCATCACTTTTTAAAAGAAATTAATGTGCCTTTATAATCTTTAATCAAAATATCTTTCCCTTCCTCTTGCAGCGACATCTCTTCTCTTCTCTGATGAAGTGTTTACTGGCATGAGAGCAGAACAAGCTGTCACTCACACGAGATCACAGCAATAGCAAACCACAATAGTCTAACAACAAATCAATTCCAAAGGACAAAGTCCTGCTCTAGATTTTTTGTTTGTTTGTTCGAGAAGCCATTTCATAATAAGGAAGACAAGACTATCGCAACTTCATTTTCACAGCATTTATCAAGACGCTCATTGCCAAACTTCAACAGAAAGATATCTGAGCAACAGACATTTTGTTACCTGTGGAGACACACTTGCTGTGTTTTTCTGGGACATCCTTTAACAGGACACCCTTCATGCCAGATGGACTGGCACAGTAAACATCTGAGATTGTGGCATTGGATCGCTTCAACCACAGCATCAGCCACATGGACTCACAGTCGCACTGGAACATGTTCCCTCGCAGGTCTCTGTTTTTTAGACATTAAATAATTAAAAGTTATTTGCTTGGAAAATTAACAAAATTATTTATATGATGCGAGACCAATATCAATGTTTTCCAACTATTTAGCATGCATCCAGAATGTATTCACAGTGCTTCACTTTTTCCACATTTTGTTATGTTACAGCCTTATTCCAAAGTGGATTGAATTCATATTTTTTTTCCTCAATTCTATAAACAATACATATAATGACAGTGCGAAACAATCTGATCTGAAATCTTTGCAAATGTAAAAAAAAAATTTTTTAAATCACACAAATACAATGACACCCGGAGAGGAGAACCTTCCAGAAGAACAAGCATCTCTGCTGCTCTCTGCAGGAATCAGGTCTGTATGCTAGAGTAGCCAGTCTGCACATGACAGCCAGTCTGGAGTTTGCCGAAAGGCACCTGAAAGACTCTCAGACCTACAGTGAAGCATGATGGTGGCCGAATCATGCTGTGGGGATGTTTTTCAGCAGCAGGAATTGGAAGACTAGTCAGGACAGAGGGAAAGATGAATGCAGCAATGTACAGAGATGTCCTTGATGAAAACCTGCTCCAGAACGCTCTGGACCTCAGCCAGAGGCGAAGGTTCATCTTCCAACAGGACAACAACCCAAAGCACACAGCCAAGATAACAAAGGAGTGGCTACAGGACAACTCTGTGAATGTCCTTGAGTGGCCCAGCCAGAGCCCAGACTTAAACCCGATTGAACATCTCTGGAGAGATCTGAAAATGGCTGTGCACAGATGCTCCCCATCCAACCTGATGGAGCTTCAGAGGTCCTGCAAAGAAGAATTGGAGAAACTGCCCAAAAATAATAGGTGTGTTGCTTGTAGCATCATACTTGAAAAGACCTGAGGCTGTAACTGGTGCCAAAGGTGGTCAACAAAGTATTAAGCAAAGCCTGTGAATACTTAATGTACATACAATTTTTTTATTTAAATTTTGAATGAATTTGCAAAGATTTTAAACATTGTTTGTAATATCACATTATTGTTTGTAGAACTGAGGAAAAAAAACATTAATTTAATCTTTGAAATAAGGCTGTAACTTAACACAATGTGAAAAAAGTGAAGCTCTGTGAATACTTTCCGGATGCACTGTATATTGTGTAGTATAACTATATTATGTTGGTCCCCCTTTTGCTGCCTAAACATCCCTGAGGCATGGACTCCACTAGACCCCTGAAGGTGTGCTGTGGTATCCGGCACCAATATGTTAGCAGCAGATCCTTTAAGTCCTGTATTTTGCGAGGTGGGGCATCCATGGATCTGACTTGTTTGTTCAGCACATCCCACAGATGCTCCATTGGTTTGAGATTTGAAGGCCAAGTCAGCACCTCAAACTCGATATGCTCCTCAAACCATTCCTGAACCATTTTTGCTTTGTGGTAGGGCCCATTATCCTGCTGGAAGAGGCCACAGCCACCAGGGAATACCGTTTCAATGAAAGGGTGCACATGGTCTGCAACAATGCATAGGTAGGTGGTACGTGTTAAAGTAACATTCACATGGAGGACAGGACCCAAGGTTTATCAGTAGAACATTGCCCAAAGCATCACACTGCCTCCGCTGTCTTGCCTTCTTCCCATAGTGCATCCTGGTGCCATGTGTTCCCCAGTTAAGCAATGCGCATGCATCTGGCCATCTATGTGATGTAAAAGAAAACCTGATTCATCAGACCAGACCACCTTCTTCAATTGCTTAGTGGTCCAGTTCTGATGCTCACATGCTCACTGTTGACACTTTCAGCAATGGACATGGGTCAGCATGGGCACCCTGACTGGTCTGGGGCTATCCAGCCCCATTTGCAACACACTGCGACGCACTGTGTATTCTGACACCTTTTTATCAGAACCAGCATTCACTTCTAAAGCAATTTTAACTACAGTAGCTCGTCTTCGCTCCCAACGTGCCTCAAATAAGCCTTGGCTGCCAATGAATGACCCTGTTGCGATTCACCACCGTTTCTTCCGTGGACCACTTTTGATAGATAATGACCACTGCAGTCCGGGAACACCCCACAAGAGCTGCAGTTTTGGAGATGCTCTGACCCAGTTATCTAGCCATCACAATTTGGCCCTTTTCAAACTCGTTTAAATCCTTACGCTTGCCCATTTTTCCTGCTTTGAACACATCAGCTTAGAGGACAAAATGTTAAAGGTAGGAAAGGTAGGAATTGGTTAAAAAACTTCCAAGCTTGTTTAAACTTTCTTTATATATCAATACATCATTAAAATGTAAGTACTCTGAAAAAGAAAGTATAAAAATTGAGTGTCTGTAGACCTCTCACGACTGTTTTAAAGACAGCTCATTATTTCCATTCACTCCACCTTCTCCCTTCTGGGCTCTTTCCAAAGCCACACCCCCAAAATACATGAACGCGAAACACTGGCAGCTCAGCTGGAAGATGCATTATTTACCTCAGACGAGCAGTGTGCATGTAGTCACATCATGTCAGAATCACATGTAATAAAAAATCTAACTTTATCAGTATGAATATAAACAAATAAGATGTCTTTTAGTACTCACTATCAAGCTAGAATACCGATACTGGTAAAGTTTAAAATATATTTTTGTTTGATTTGGTAACGAGCTAGTTATATTTATAAGGCAAAGAAAACGGGTAGTATCATGTTTTTTCAATAACATCAGTTATACTGTGATGAAGATGAATTTCGGGTAAGATTCATAACATATATTGTGTTTTGCATGTAAGAGTTTCCATGATGAAAGCATTGTTGATTAGTAGCTAAAGCTAACTTAGCTCTAAAAAAAAAGTTCCTGGATGTGGTGTACTAGCTTTTACACATACATTTTGTTATCTAAAGTTAAATTTTACAAAATTCAACACAAATAACACAAATCAACTTGAGCTAAGCATATTGAATATTTATCATCTCTACTAATGGCTAAGTGTATAACATTGTAACTTTATGCTAAGTAATGTTATGGTAGCTATATTAGGCAGCTTCATGTGCTCTTGATACATGCTTTATGAAAACATAAACCAAAAAAATGTATAATCAAAATGAAAGATTACCTGTCCAGCAGAAATACAGCCAGCAATGAGTCGTTTTTCAGGTCCCTCAGTTCTCACCGTCGTTGAAAAGCCACGGAGATATTTACTCGCGTTTGATTTCTTTGTTTATCCAAAGACTTTCTGTGCATTGCCTTTTCTCATACTGTCTTCCTTTTTTTTTTTGCATTGTTTGCCTTCGCTGACTGTAAAACCCTGCACTGTGAATTTTGAATGCTCTTTCTCTGCCATTATTTTGCCTAGGTTTCTTGCCTCTTGAACTGCTCAAATCAAACGAGCGCACGCATGTGGGCAGATCCTGTAGCGAAAGCGGTGGTCGCCATGGTAGCGAGAGAGAGTGACAGTCACCCAAGCCAATCATTTGTTTCATCCCGAACGAAAATAATGAGCGGTGTTTATTGCAGATTAAAAAGTCTATAGTCACTCGGTTTTTATACTCTCCTTTTCAGAGAACTTACATTTTAATTATGTATAGACATATAAAGAAAGTTTAAACAAATTTGGACAAAAGTGTTTTAGATCAGTCCGTCCTACCCTACCTTTAACTTGCTGCCTAATATATCCCACCCACTAGCAGAGGCCGTGATGAAGAGATAATTAGTGTTATTCCCCTGTCAGTAGTCATATTATGCCATATTAGGGCTGGTCCAAATACCATCTTTTGAGCTTCGAAGCTTCCGTAGCAATCAACATCGAATATTCGAAGCTTCGGAGGGAGCTAAGCATATTCTTCACTCTAATAAAAGCAGGAATCTCGAGAAATGCCGCGCCTATGGTGGGCTTATAAGCTTATATGAGAAGTGGGCTTATATGCTCCAAGAACGGACACTGCACTAGTAGTGATACAAAACACACAGGTCTGTTACGTCCCAGTTTTGATATATTATAGTAGTACAAATAATTTTGTTCAGTTAGAGAACATATTAACTACAATTAAAAACTGAACGTGCCGGGTGAGCTGAGCGAGAGGCAGGAGTCAGATTTCATTCATCACGAGAGTAAGGAACAGAATGACAAGATGATCCTGGAAGATTTGGTTTCAAAGCGACATGTAAAAGGTCAATTTAAGGGAGTTTGTCATTGTACAGTTTTGTTGTGGGGGCCGCTCAGTGCACAAGCACTGCAATGTGATGGTAAGAAAAAATGTTCTCACCATCACTTCCCTAATGGGTAAAAAGGGTAATACATTTTGATTCTATTATTCTATTTCCACAGTGTCAAACCAACGCAGCTTAACCCAAAATGCAAGTTCAGGCATGCGCTTCTTCCCTATCAGCTTGTGCAGGAACACTAAGAAGCAAATATATTTATTAAGTATAATGAGGTTGGGTTCCTATTCAACTGTCCATCCTATTAAAAAGTGCTAGGCTATAAAATAATTGTAAAAGAGTATTGTATTTCGGCAGATTTTATAGTGTAAACATATGCAAGCGCGAATAAGAACTATTTTGTGTGCACGCAAAAATAAATAAATAATTTGAATCCCAAATTTGAAAATCTAATATTAACCTTTTGAACAAATATTAAAATATTCTGGTCCAGGATATATATATATAATATTGTTGGTGTAAGTGGTTGCCTTGGTAATATGTTGAATACATATGCACATTTCCAGATAATGACTGAAGAACTCACAGTTCAATCAAAGAGCGCAGATCAGAAAAAAGACCTCTGGGCAATGTTTGTATATTGTTGTTTGCTAATGATCTGTAAAAACAGAGAACAGAGAAGAAATTAATCAATACACATGGGCAAAAAACTTTATTTATAGTTTATACTTATTTATGTAAGATCAATCTTAATTTTTATCACCAATGTATGAAATATCAGCAATGTTCACTTGGGTTTTGTAATTAGATGCAATGGTAAGAGTTACAATCTATAGATGAGTATTGCCAGTGCAATTTACTTGTGTATTTTACATAAAAAATAGGTTGTTCTAGTAAGTAAATATTACTTAGAATAGCCTGAGTAAAGATTACAAGCACTTTCGGTGTGGAAAAAGTTGCCTAGCTTTTTTCAAGTAAATGTCACTCCAAATTTTTTCAGTGTACCTTTTAATAATACTCAAGAAACAGCAGTCAGCAGTGTATCATTTACTTTTATACATTTATACTTTTATCTAAAGTGACTTACAAAAGAGGAACAAACAACAAAGAATTAATCAAATAGCCAGCAATCGTTGTAGTAAATAATGACAACTAGATTAGGAAAGTGCATTATGTATCACATTATGTCGCTAAAATAAAATATTAAACAAAAAATATATATGACCTACTCAACTAAATATTTAATATGAAGCCTACCATAAAACTATTCAATTTAAACATGCATTCTGCAGTGACTTAGCATTTCCTTGCTGCACGGTGGTATACTCACAGATGTGTAACATCCCGAAGTCCTCTGAAGGCATATTTGTTTATCTCGTCAATTTTGTTGCCCTCAATAAATCTGGGTGGAGAAATAAAATGAGACAAAACATACATCGGCAAGAATTTTAGTCAATCACTCTGTAGCAATATTGATTAAATGATCCAGACATCCAACAAATATATGGATGTTAGTTAGCCAGTAATATAAAGTGATCGTTTTTGATCATACATTTTATTACAGAAAAGCTGTCAAAATACTTACAAATACTCAAGATGAGGAAGCCCTGAGAATGCATCCTCCTTTATTTCAGACAATGAATTAGAACTAAGGAGACTAAGAGGAAAAAAGTTACCAGAAAATACCATGATGCATAAATTATCCCAATTAATACCTCAGTACAGAAATCACCTAAAATTGTCCCATATAATAAAGCATGCCTTGTATTTAACAAATAGTGTTTTCTAATGCAGATAAACTGGTAAATTGAATAAAGTGATGCAGCAGACACTTACATTAACTGCAGGGAGGGCATGAGCGAGAACATAGCCTCCTTGATTTCCGGGAAACTGCAATTAACAATACTCCTAAAAAAATAAAATTAAATGAATAAATATATCGCACTTTTTCGTGTACTGTTTTGTACACTGCGATGCACGTTCAGTTTCGAAGACACAAATATTTCATAGGCTTGGATGTCGCACTATCTTTATGTTTGATACTGTGCAATTAAAGCCTAAGGATTTTCGCTCAAAAATGTGTTACGAGAACATAATATTGCACTTACAGAGAGTTGATGTCACTCGGTATAGTCCGCGGGATGAGAGACGAACCGACACAAATGACTGAATCTGACGTGCAAGTGCATCCTGAAGGACATTTGAATACTCGCTTCGAATGGGACAGTTGTAATGAACAAATGAATAGTAAAGTTACCAAAAGACACTTTCGGATGGAAGAAAATGTATCGTTTGTAAAATCCATGGCTGTGAGCGTAGTCGAAATCCAAACGCTCCCCTGTCCCGCACGGCGCACTGAACTGCAGCACGAAGGAAGGACTGACTTCGGAATCAGCAGCTCTGATGCAGTCAGTGCTTAGACTGTCCCATTGGAGGAGGCCCCACGAGTCCAATAAAACAACTAAAAGTAGCATGTAACCGTCAGATCATACCACTACTGTTGGTTTGTGTTTGTCCTTGCCTTAAAATGATTTTAAGATTAATTTGTATTTATCACACCTCTCCCTGTTTTCCTCATCGCTACAGGCTTTTAACTTTTATGTCATATCATCAAAATTTTGCTTCTTCATCTGCAAATCTGAAAATGCACATATGATAACGGCAATGAAAACGTGGGTGAAGTGGGATATGAGGTAATGACGCAGCAATTATTTAAATGAATTGCTTCTGTGTCGTGTTAGACACAAGTCATGTTTAGCTAACATGGTCATCTCTTACATTAAGAGGAGCTCAAGCTGTATTTGTGTCCTCTAATTACCTATTCGACTAAAAGATATATAACATAAGTTACAACAATTTATTTGGCAAACAATAATAAACCTCAAAATGACAGCTAATAATGGACTCTGTGCATCGCCTATATACCATTAATCATTCAGAAGCAGATCTGATTTCAGCATCTAAGTGCTTTCTGTCTATATGTGACATGGGGAGGTGCTTAAATGGATGACAGTGAGACTGCTGCAATCTGGCCCTTATATGAAGCGTAGTAGTTCTCAACTGCTTTACCTGCAGACCTCTCCCAATGCATCATTGCCCAACAAATTAGGCTACCTTAACAGACTGCACATTTCTAGGTATATTTGCAGACAAATCAATACAGACCACCTCATCAAAAACACTCCACTTAGTTCGTCAGACTAAGGGAGTTTAGAAACCAGTCAGCACCTTAGTCTGATTTTAAACTGCTACTGTTGCGATCTTTCAGGCATTGTCTATTAGTATGGCAAAGAAAAGACTTTAGCACATTGTCTCTAAAGCCCTAAAGATCATGGGTTCAGCTTCAGTTATCTTCCTATCTAATCTAACACATTAATGCCATATAAAAAGATTATCATCCATCTACCTCAGCACATAACAGAAGCTCTGCTCAGACAGAAGGCAGAGATCTAACCACTAAAACATCCATAAATAAAGAACAGTTTCTTTCAAACAGCCAGCAGGCTGCTCAATAAACCTCCTTAAAATACACATAATATTTCATTGAAGTTACAATGTAACTTTTGTAATGTAGATTGTAGCCTACATTGTGTTGTATTGTAGGCCCACTGAATACTTGCATAAAGGTGTTGTGCCGAATTCTGCCCCGCACTGTCAGATTATGAAATCCCCAGTATGGGTAGGTTTAGGATTAGGTGTGTGGGTGGAGTTAGTATTATTATGCAGTCAGGTTAGGTAGCGAGCGGCCTCAACACTGTGCCATTCTATTCTATTTTATTCTAAAATAACAAAAAATAAAAATAAAACTTAAGACAATTAATTTACCAGACGTTTCCTCTGCTCTTTATGGCACATTTTCTCCAAACACCTTAACAAGAAAATTCCAGAATGGAATCTTCATTGTGGAAGAAAGAGAGGGCAAAGGCGCGTGCCTGATGACGCAGTCACTCTTTTTGCCGAGTATCATGGGAAAATAACATAGCAGGCTAGCACGCGCAGGAAGAGAGGAGCAGAACCGACACCTCCGCGAAGCGAAACTATTCCCGTGCGTTATATTCCCCATTTACCTCCTCGAATAAGTGTAAACCGGCGACCAAAACCCATATTTAACTCTGCAACATATCGCGAAGTGTTTGCGTTTGTTGTTGTTTGTTTCATTTGTCGGCTTGTTGGATACTTAGCGCGTGTCGCTGTCGAGCGAGTTCGCGGAAGAGGTGGGTATAGTTAAATTTACCTTACATATACCACTACAGACATCCTCCACGCTTTACTACACAGAAATGTTCGGATTTATGCGAAATGTGTCGTTGTTCTAGCCTAACCGAAATGAGTGGAAAAGTCTATAAATTGCAGGCGATTTAAATAGAGTCAGGATTTGAAGCCGGTTAAGTTGAGAGGGGACCGTCTTTTCTGCCCGCTAGCCTTTATCATGTCCCTCAGTCTTATACGTATCTGTACTCTTTGTATTTACAATAGGTCCGCATCGTTCCTGCTTCATCAAAGCCCATCGAGATTACATTCAGAAGATAAGCAGAAACTTTTCATCAAGCGAGGCTACAGTCGACGGCGGTGTAAATATGAGTTACAAGCCGATCGCCCCCGCACCCACCGGCTCTAACCACACTCCACCAGGTGAGTTTCATTGTGCTCTCTCTTCATTCATGTTTTTTTTTTGCATACATTTTCCGCATCTGATATATTATGGTCCTTCACCTTTTGAAATTAACTGTTTTTAATCCTGGGGAAAGGGGTCAGTGAACCTACTGTAAAAGAGGTCAGAGGCACGGATAAAGGGGAGGAGTTAAAGGAGACATAACCATCTGTCTTGCTCATTACATAAATGTGGAATAATGTGCTGCTCACCGCACCCAGGCATCCTACCGCGTATAAGCTAACTGTTTTCTTACCCATATGCGAGTGTGCCATGCCATCACATCAGTATATCCAATCTAAGCTGTATCTTTCCTCACTTCCTTCCATACACGCACACACACTGGGTGGCGAGATATCATTGGTTGAATTTGGCCTTTTGACATTTCCTTGATTTTTGATTGGTCTTCCTATTGGTTTCTGGTTTTAGGATCATGTGGCTCATCTCCATCTCTGGCATCCTCTTCTAACTTTAGACCAGCATTTAGTGACTTTGGTCCTCCATCAATGGGCTTTGTACAAGTAAGTTACGTTTTTGATAACATCAGGCTTTTACTTGTTTGCAATCTTTAAAAGATTCCTAATAGGTATATATAAATAATATATAGACTACTGATCAAAAGTTGTAAATAATTAAGATCTTTAAACAGATCTTTACACTGCATTTATTTGATGGAAAAAGTAAAAACAATTATATTGTGTGATATTGTGAAAAAATAGATGCATCGATAATTTATATTTTAATAGATTTCAATATATTTATATGTTATTTATTCCTGAATTTTAAAATGCCAGTCTTCAGTATCACGTGATCACATAATGATACTTAAGCATCAAATCAGCATGAAATTATTATAGGTGCTTAATTATTAATAATGTTTCTTATCAATGTTAAACAGTTTGCTGTAACATTTTTGTGGAAACGGTGATAACTTTTGTTTCAGGATTCTGATGAATAGGTTTAACAGCTTTCATTAAAACATATATATTGTAACCGTTTTTTATTGTCACTTTATCAGTTGAATGTATCTTTGTTGAATAAAAGTATTAATTCTGTTAATTTTATATATATAAACTTTGTTAGTGTATCATGGTTTCCACCAAAATAGGCAGCAAAAACTACCAATATTGATGATAAAATGGTGATCAGTAAAAAAAAGAAGAAGAATTAGTTCCAAACTTTTAGTGTGTTGGTGTATATGTATTTTTTAGTAGTAGTAGAGCTATCTTGCAGGGCTCAACGTTAAGCCTTGTCATGTGCTTGTTCTTCGGACAAGTAAATCCAGTCATTCAATTGTCAAAGTAAAAATGTTGTTTGTCCAGTAAAAATAAGATGTTTTTTGAGTTGTAATTATACTTTATTCCGAAGCAATATTCTCATCCTTGTACTATCAGCTTTGACACATTTAAATCTGCATATTTGTGATTTATCTTTAATTTTAAGTTCTTAAATGTAATCAATAAATTCAGTTAGAATAATTAGATGCTATAGTGCTGTCACCAATCAAATTAAATAATTTACACTGACAGAATACAACCTTGTTAAATAATGTAATGAAATTGAAATTGAAATACAAAAAAGAAAAGAAATGAATGCTGCTATTTAACCTAAATTACTCATCTTGTGCTGCTCTGCGACTTGCTGATTGCTTCTGAAAAGTAAAATATCAGGAAATTTTCATTTTGAAGTGACCTAACCCTTTAATGAGTGAGTTGAGTCATTAATTTAAATGATTTGTTCAAACGACTGATTCATTCAAGAATAAGGCAGTTGTTTATGAATGGGTCATTGAATCTTTGACGCTGGGTCATTTAGTAATGAAAATGGTTGTGTTGCTGCAAGATGCAATGGTTCTGCTTTGGCCTTTGTTTGGAACTATTTTCACTGCTGAAAGAGAAAGAAATATCAAACATTGACTTAATTTGAATGACTTGTTAATTGAACTGTTGTATTAAAGGAGATGTAAAATTGTGGCAAAAACTGGTACTGCAATCACTTTCAAATGACTGTGTGTATCCGCTCTCCCCCTCCCCCTGACTCAGGTTGCCAGATAGGCTACAGCAGTGGTTCTCAAACCTGTCCTGGAGTACCAGTTTTGTATGTCTCCCTATATCTGACACGCCCATTTAAGATCTTGCAGTCTCTACTAATGAGCTCATGAGTTGAATCAGGTGTGATATATGAGGGAGACATACAAACTCCACAGAGCTGGTGGCAGAGTCCTGCACAGGTTTCGGGTAGCCGACGAGTCGAACTGCAAATTTTGCGGAAACGGGTGAAAAACATCCAACTGTGTCGGATACGGGTGCAGGTCGGATCGGACAAGGGGGAAACACAGGTCTAACACGGTTTAAAACAGTCACATGCGATCGTAAAAATGTATGCATATTTTTAGGAACACATCTACAAAAATATGTCTTGCCTGTATTTCAAGTTAATCAAATCATTTTAAAATAATATCAGGTTATTTGTGCTTGCGCCGCTGCACGCCCTCCCAGGATTCTCTGACTTTCAAAAAATCACACAAGGCTTCAAGGGGTGGGGGTCGCACACCGGAGGGGAAGCTCGGCGCCGGATGCGCACATTATATATGCTGCCTGTGAGCTCAGTTTTGAATCCACTTCTGACAGAAGAGTGTGCATGATGTGTGCATCTTGTAGCACAGGGTGAAAACACTACATTGTGGCTCTTTGGTGCGGCAGGATTTTAAACAACTTTCTGAGTCGCTGCGGACAGGCACCGAATGCCACTGGTGTGCGTACACTCATAATGTGTTTGAATTTTAAAGACGTGGCGCGGTGCTGTATTTACTCTTGTATGACCTGGCAATAAATGTGTTGGCCTATATAATGTTATATGCTAAACTGATTTTATCTCTGGTGCGGGTTGGGTGTCGGTTCTATTTTATGCGGGTTGGGTGTGGATTTTAATTAGTTCTCCGTGTCCGAAAACGGGTCTGATGCGGTCTAACACACCGCGGATTTACAAAATCGGACCCGTGCAGGACTCTGGCTGGTGGTACTCCAGGACAGGTTGAGAACCACTGGGCTACAGGATCTAGTAGGAACGTTTGCAGCTGCAGCTGTGGGAACTAGAGTAGATCTGGCAACCCGGATGCCGAAACACTACTGACTTCACGACTGGTAGATAGGTGGAGGGTGGAGCTTCAGGCCAAAACACATGACCATCAACATCAGTTGAGGGCTGCAACAACAACTTTAAAATGACAATATCCTGGCTGGACTAATGTTGTCAGTGATATAAGTATTTGAAATTAACATGATTTCTTAATGTCTAATGACATATCAGGGCCATTTTATGATTAATTGAAACACATTTCTTACATACAGTTCCTTTAAGTCACATTTTCAAGCGTGATGGTATTCAGGAAAACAGTGTAGTGTAATATTGAACTTTCATTTGCCTCTTCAAAATATCCACGTAACTCAGACAAGCATTAATGTTGAGCCCTGTCTTGTTTTCTGTAGCCGGTCAAAGTGTCCCAGGGATCTACGTATAGTGAGCTGCTCTCCGTCATTGAGGAGATGAGTCGTGAAATTCGTCCTACCTACGCTGGCAGCAAAAGTGCCATGGAGAGACTGAAGAGAGGTACTCCAGTCTTCTGAATAAAGTGCATGCAGCACATTTGTAACAGACAGTGACGTTTAGGCCCCAGGTGGATTGTAAGCCTAAGGGCAGTCATGATGAGAGTTCAGTTTTTTAGTTCTTTATATGGAATCAGACTTGCAACGTTTCTTTTGTCAGCAAAGAGATTAGTGTAAATAGGCCACTTATTTATACTGTAAATATTTCAGATTAATTATTAAAGTTGCATTACATATAAAAGTTGTAATTTAATGTCTGATATCAAATTATTCTGTATATTTAATTTTAAATATTTTTCCTCAAGGATAAAAAAAAGCATGCATACAATTTGCTACTTGGTTCATTAGCACATTGTTCTGCCAAGCATCAAAACCTGTAACTTTTGAAATGGCTGATGTGTGTTTCTATCTTTTTTTAGGTATCATCCACGCACGTGCTCTTGTCAGGGAGTGTCTAGCGGAGACAGAGCGAAGTGCTCGCACATAACACACACACACACACCCCTCCCGCTCTCTCTGGTACTGGTCTCCTCATTGTTCTGTTTCTCACAGACATGCTCCTTCTCTTTTCCAAGCTATTTACAACACCATCTCTTTCTATCTTTCTTATCGACCTTTGTCCTTCATGCATAGCAATCTCCCAGAACGCTGTAGTGTTACTGCGATTAGCATAGACATTTTTTAAACCCAATTTTTGCAATTCTGTATTTAAATAAAAAAAAGAAACAAATCAATCAATTTGTCTGATTTTTAATTCCACTGCATGCAAGAAGTGCTTGTGTAAAAATGAGGGTAAAGATTTTTATTTGGCTTCAGTCACGACAAATGCAGACTAGCTGCAGCAACATTTATTTAAAAAGCATTTTTAAAAATATCTTCTATTTGTAGTGACAAAAGGTTTAACTGTGACAATTCTATTAACTACACAAATGTGAACGAGTATACATTTTGTTTCACTGATGGAAGTATATTCTTTTACATGTGTTACTGTCTCTTTCACTTATATATTTCATAGGCTTTTTAATGCCTCTATATTTCAATAAATGTAGTATACATACAAAGACAATGAGGGTAATAGCAATAAAATTAATAAACATGATAAATACAAAAGAATAAAAAAAGTGGGGGTGGGGTATAGTCATAGCAATCCCATTTTATCATCTTAGATTGTCTTTCAGCTATGATTCATTCTCGCCCTTGTTAAAGAGCACTGACCATAATGCACAGGGCTCTGAAGTTCGATGAGAAGTTCCATCAGCTATATCCAAAAAGTGATTCCCATTCCTGGTTCAGATGAGTTTCAGATCCCATTGGTCACTCGATAACAATGAGCATCCTTCAACAAATGATGAGTAACCCTCAGAGATAAATGGATGGCCAGGCAATTCAAAGTGATGCACTCATTTGTATGTCAATTTACCAATAAAGCATGAACAATGAGGTGGTGATGCTTTGGGGATGATGAGTTAAACTTGTGAGGGATACATTTATCAGAGTGCATGTGCTCAAATATAACAGTGCATATCTTCTTACAGATGGAAAGTTAAGACGTTCATATCCATTTCAGCCCTGAAAAGAGAGGAAAATGTTTTATTTGTTTGTTTAACAATATTATTCACCCTAATTTGAGCCGTTTTTAAGATGAAACTAACCGTAGTAGCTGCAGCAGAGGCTTTGTCATTATAGCTGAACAGGTTTTTGTAGCGTCCTTTCTCCTCTTTCTGTTTTTCCCGAATGCGTTCCTCCAGTGCTCTTAACTCCTTTGCAACTGAAGTTTCAAGTGATGGGTCCAATGCAATCACTTTGGCAAAGTCAGCTCTTGCCTCTGCTTCATTCCATACTGCTGCATGAGCTTTCCCTCGTTTGAAATATGCCTTCAAATTATCTGTAAAAAAGACAAGACTGAGTATGGGCATCTGAAATGCAATAAAACACTATAAAGAGTTATACTTAATAATTTATAGTATAGTGTCATTATAGTTAAAGTGTAGCTTGTCTGTAAAGAAGATACAATTACTGCAGCTTTTAAATCCCTCAAAGATTTAGGACCAAGTAATTACACTATCCTAAAAGTGAAAAAAAAAAAATGCTGTAAATACAGCTAGATAAGTGAACTAAGTAGGTAGGTAGGTAGGTATAATTTTTGTATTTTGTATTTACCCTCGTATTTGTTGATGATAGAAGAGCAGTGGTCCAAAACCTCATAATATTGGCCGAGCAGATGCTTGCACTGGCAGTAGTTGAGGAGGAGAGGAGTGATCATGTGATCTAGTTTGATCCAATGCTCATCACCCGGACGCTCCTTTGAACAGGGAATATATGGTAAAACTTATATGATTTTATTTATATAAAGTAAAACTTAAAATGTAAAGGGTTAGTTCACCCAAAAATGAAAATTCTGTCAATAATTACTTACCCTAAAGTCATTCAACATGCATAAGATCTCCGTTCATCTTTAGACAAATGAAGATATTTTTGTTGAAATCTGATAGCTCAAAGGCCTTCATTTATACCAATGTCACCAATATCCTCTCTCAAGACCCATAGGCACTAAAGACGTCATTAAAAAGTCCATCTCACTACAGTGGTTCTAAAATAATTTTATGAAGCGACCAGAATAGTTTGTGTGCAAAAAAAAAACCTAAATAGCAACTTATAGTAATGGACCGATTTCAAAACAAAGATTCGAACGATTATGAATCAGCGTATCGATTCAGGATTCGGATCGCCAATGTCATGTGATTTCAACAGTTTGACACGCAATTCGAATCATGAATCAATACACGGATTAATAACGGTTCAAAACTTTAAAAAAAAATCAAGTCGTTAAACAAGTCGTTATTTATTTATTTTGCACACAAATTATTCTTGTCGCTTCATAAAATTATAGCCACTGTAGTGAGATGGGCTTTGTAACGACATCTTTAGTACCTTTTATGGGTCTTGAGAGAGGAAATGACATTAGTGTCAAAGAAACGACATGAGGGTGAGGAATTATTGACAGAATTTTCATTTTTGGGTGAACTAACCTTTAATTACTCATGTAGTTCCAAAACGTAAAACTTTAAATGATTTCTTTGACACAAAGTTTGAGACAAAAAAGAGATCGTAAAAATGAATCCATATGAATTGATCAGTTAGTCCACATTTTCTGAAGAAACACAATCACTTTATATTATGAACAGATTGCTTTTATTTACACAAACCTCTTGCAGAAGCTCAAACGTGCTGCGACTAGCAATAATGAACCTTATTGGTTCTCACATGTCAAGCAAACATGTTGGAGTTTCATTTTACCACAACCGATGTGTGCACTGATCTATGTTTATGTGTGAATAAAACTAAATTCAATGTTCATCATATACAAGCAATCAAATCTCTTTGGACTAAACCGCTCAATACATATGGATTAGTTTTCCAATCCCTTTACGAATTTTTGTAAGCATCAAAGTACAGAGTTGAGAAGGTTACTTTTAAAAAGTATTTGACTATAGAAATTCAGTCATTTTGTCTTGTGGACTATATGTAAACATCTTATGTTAAATAGTTTATTCAGGACAGTACTAAATAAAAGGAACACGCAGTTTTTATAATCCCTCTTATTTTGTTAAAATTATTTAAATTGTGCATATGCAAGGGGTATAATGCTTATGAGAAGAAATGTATCTTAGGATGCTTTTGCAGATAGTCTAAGAATCACCAATTGCTGTTTACATTAATTGCCGGAACAGTTTACGTTAATGTTTAAATTAGGGCTGTCAATCGGTTAAAATATTTAATCGCGATTAATAGCACATTTTTATCATTTCTAAATGTACCTTAAACTAATGCGTTTCAAATTTTTTATACTCTAATCAACATGGGTATGGACAAATATGCATGCTTTATGCAAATGTACGCTTATTATTATTGAAACCATACTCAGAGCATGAAGACTAAACATGTATCAAAGATACTCACAGATGTTTTTCAAAGAACTAATTCATATCTACTAAATTAAAAATTTCAGAATAAGCAGTGATTTCTCTCATTTTAAGAATATAAATAAAGGGAGTTTTTACACTGACAGTTTAATTCAAAACAGGGCACAGTTTGTATGAAAAATTGGTAATGTGAAAGATGTCATGCGGAACCTGTAAGGGCACCAGTACCACACTATACCTGGAGGAGGTCCATATTCCACGAGTATTTCGAAGGGAAATAGTTTTGTGTGTGTGTGTGTGCCGCGATTCACGTGAACAGCATAAGACACAGACTTGGGAGTGCTCTTGTTCAGAAAAGTAACCAGCGTATTCGTTTTGACCGATTGTAATGTATTTAGTTCAATAAAACATGTACTGTAAGTGGTGTTGTTGTTAATGATTTACCTGAGCGAGAGAGAGCTTGCAGTGCATCGCTCTCGGACTGCATAGAATGTGCTCAGTGAAAAAACTCACTTTTCTTTCGACCTGGAGTCTAATAAAAGTTAAGCTAATAATATGGTAGCTTATGTAGGCGATAACTGCACTTATTTCAGAATAATGTTGTTTTTAACCCTTTTCTTTCCCTATTAAAGTTTGCTGTATCTTTTACGTCTATGGCTGATCTCAATTTCTCCAACTACAGGCCATGGATAAAACAGAAAATGTGTGCTGCGTTAATAAAAATTAGTGCCGTAAAAATGAATTTGCGTTAACTCGTTAATTTTGACAGCCCTAGTTTAAATAAAATAAATTATACTAAAATTTAAAGAAATATTTTTGATAATCTAAAATACTTTTCAGATGTAACTGGTATTTTATTACAACTGATTTAAAATGTAACAGTAGTGAAATACAGAAAAAACGTATTTTCCGCACTATAAGGCGCACCAGATTATAAGGCGCACCTTCAATGAATGGCCTATTTTAAAACTGTTTTCATATATAGGGCACACCGGATTATAAGGTGCATAGAATAGAAAAAACTGCAGTCAAACGTTTGACTGGGTTTGCGTTATGCATCCACTAGATGGAGCTGTGCTAAAGGAAATTTCAACAAAACAGTCAGACAAACTGACTATTCGCACGGAATTAGTATTATCTGGGGACCTCTGGTGATTTGTAATAACTGCAGAGAATGTCTGTGATCTTAATGCCGTGCGAATCGGCCATGTCTGTAATTTGTAAAGTAAAAATTCCCCCGCAAATTACCTTCCATATTTCGCAGAACACAGAGGTCCTGTGATAATATTAGTCCCATGCGAATCGGGATCTCTGTGATTTGGCCAGGATTAGGCGGATCGTATATTATTTTTCCAAGGTTTTTTTTTTTCTGTACGCATTTCTATCTTTATCTTTCACGAAGAATGGAGGCTGCATTCATTATGCGCACCGTTATGAATTCCCACATGGATTATACTTTCTCTTTTGAATGAGTACCGATTTGGGAGCAAATTGCTTGAATGGTGTGTTTAATATTAACATCAATACTATTCTTAATAAAAAACATAGCAATAGAACAGTACAATGACAAGCTCGCTTAAATGGGCGCTTTTACATTTAGCTTTGAAACTCAATCTTCCGCCGCATATTGTCAACTTCTCACTCGTGATGAATGAAATCTGACTCAGGATCCTGCCGCTGGTCTGTGCTCAGTTCAGTTTTTAATTGTAGCGTGTTCTCTAACTGAACAAAATAATTTTTATTACTATAAAACTATCAAAATGACATCGATAGATATGACTGTTTATGATTTCATACAGCTATAACGAAAAAAACATTTACAAGTCCTGACACCATATCTGGGAGAAGTCAGTAAATTCGAGTAAAATCACAGGGTTTGCTTATCACGTGTGAATGTGCCACTGCCACGCAAAACTCAGATGTGGGGGAGAAATTTCTAAATCACAGAGGTCCCAGATAATACTAATCCCGTGCGAATAGGGCTCAAGTCAAACTTTATTAAGCGTTCTGACAACTCCGTTCACTCCCATGGTAAAGTTGTTCAAACGTTGATGTGCATATTAACAATATCTCCCAGCCTTGGTAATCTTTTGGCAGTTGCTGCGAGACGGTAGTTCGTTTGCGTATGGAGAGATTACATCTTTTCGTAAAACGAAAGCACCAAGAAGGACCACCTCGAAATTCATTGATGTTCATGCCCCGTACTAGTGCTGTTGCCTTCATTCAAATAGTGACTGTAGAGGCGCGGTGCGGCTTTGTATTTTACCAGTCGTACTGAAACATTTTATTATTATTAAGTCGTTTTTATTGGTTTTTCATACTGAAACATTTTGACAGAGCGCCTTGATCCATATATAAGGCGCTCCGGATTATAAGTCGTTTTTTGAGAAAATTAAAGGCTTTTAAGTGCGCCTTATAGTGCGGAAAATACGGTACTCAAATTTAAAGTTTTAATTAATACAAAACTAAGTTGCATGTATTTTGTTACTCCCCAAACCTATCAAAGTGGTAACTGCGTGGACTGTCGAAGGAGGGACAGAAAGCTCTCTGATTTTATCAAAAATATATTAATTTGTGCTCCGAAGGCATGTTGTCTTACAGGTTTGGAACAACATAAGGATGAGTAATTAATGACAGAATGTTGCTTAGTGCTGCATGATAACCATTAAATTATAATCATAATTATCATATTTGACTATCTCTTTACATAAATACTATTTTTTTGACTTAGGTTTGTTATTTTACTAACCCAACTAATGACTCATCCATGCTTTCCAATAGGTTGCACGTGAGGGGGGGGGGGGGGGGGGGGGGGGAGAGAGAGAAAGAAGCTTCCTTCTACTTAAGAAGAGTTGTGCACTTTTAAGCACTTATCCCTTTGCAATTGCATAAATACCATTTTCTACTCAACTATAATTTCGTTATTTTACTAACGCAACTAATGACTCATCCGGCCTTTCCAATAGGTTACATGCACTTTTCGCAATCCATTATGGAGCTATTCAATTTTGATTTTGCATATTGTTTTTTAAACATTCATTTGTGTAGTTTATATGACCACTTTTACAATATTTCAATAACATTATTTGTTTTGTGACCTATGCTTTGCTATGCTTTAAATATTTTTTATATTACAGTATAAGATGTGTAAAAAAGACGAGGCTATAATGTCAAGATCAATATTTGTGTAGCCTGCCTGACAAGGTATTTTCACATACTAACATTTACTAACATATTATGAGTTTAATTTACAAAGCAATCCCTGCAAAGTTTTTAGATTAACTATAGAAGAGACTAGGATTAGTGTGTTGCACTCGCAAGACTCGCAACGGGGGGCGTGGCATCACAATGGTGGCTCTCCAGCGTAATGCCGGTCAGCCATCGGCACAACCCTAATTCACGTTCGGTTCATCACTGAGGCAGTTTGCTTGCAGATTTGCTCACAAGTGATACTCGTGAAGGTGTTTTCAGATCTCCAGGGCTTTTTCGCAGTGCAGAGAAAGCATGTTCAATTAAGAAAAACACTGGGAGGAAAATGTATCCATTTAAGAGAGAAGCTTTAATTGAGGGATTTAAATTTTACGAAATCTGGCAACCCTATGCATGACATTTCATGCAGGCTTATTACCAATGCAAGATAAATGTCAAATGACAAAAAGGTTTCCAGGATAAATAGGCAGTGGGGTAATATCCCAGATGATTGTGGTTAATCAATTTGGCTTAATTCAAGCTTTTATAGACTCATTTTTTATATATTTTCTTTTTGCTTTGTATAAGAGTATGCGTGTTTATTTTGCCATGTCCCATGCACTGCTCATTAAATTTGATTGATAGTAAAATATAGTCAACAATTTGTTTTCCTATTAATATTTTGTTAAACAAGAGATTACTCCATTAACAATGTATTGATAATTTGGTAATAAACCCGAGTTTGTTCATGTCCCTTGAATGGTTGTCCTCCCTGTTATGTTGGGGAATCCTCCCCTTTAAGAAAATGCCATCCCCTTTAGTGACATTAGGACAACAGATTTTTTTTTTCCCTACAGTGGCAGGAATTTCAACAGCCGAGATGAGTTGGTGACTTTCCAATTGACAGATTTTCTTTGTATGAGGTTGCCTACTTGTTTTACCAAAGCTTAATGTCACACGTCTGCATAACATGCCAGAAATTATTAGAATGCAATATTTTCAAAATTGGAAATATAGAAATAAAGTTTGTTGTAAGCTAAAATGCTAATCAAAGCTCAAGATGTCCACCCTGTCGTCGTCCCAAAATGTCCACCCTGTCGATCAATTACACTCGATAGGGTGGACATAGCATTCATTTGTAGTTAATATTGAACTAACATTATTACACGTGAAGTAAATAACACTGATTACCTCTTCATAGCGGCACTTGTTAGTGGGTGGGATATATTTGGCATCAAGTGAAAATTTGGTCCTAAAAGTTGATGTGTTAGAAACAGGAAAAATGGGCAAGCATAAGGATTTGAGCGAGTTTGAAAAGGGCCAAATTGTGATGGCTAGAAGACAGGGTCAGAGCATCTCCAAAACTGCAGCTCTTGTTGGGTGTTCCTGTCTGCAGTGGTCAGTATCTATCAAAAGTGGTCCAAAAACGGAACTGTGGTGAACCTGCAACAGGGTCATGGGCAGTGACCTTTCTTATAGAAAGGTGTCAGAATACACAGTGCATCACAGTTTGTTGTGTATGGGGCTGTATAGATCAGTCAGGGTGCCCATGTTGACCCCTGTCCAACACCAAAAGCAGCAACAGTGAGCATGTGAGCATCAGAACTGGACCACGGAGCAATGGAAGAAGGTGGTCTGGTCTGATGAATCACGTTTTCTTTTACATCACATGGATGGCTGGGTGCAGGTGCATTGCTTAATTGGGGAACACATGGCACCAGGATCGACTATGGGAAGAAGGCAAGTGGGCAGAGGCAGTCTGATGCTTTGGGCAATGTTCTGCTGGGAAACCTTGGGTCCTGCCATGCATGTGGATGTTACTTTGACACATACCCCATACCTATGCATTGTTGCAGACCATGTGCACCCTTTCATGGAAATGGTAGTCCCTGGTGGCTGTGGCCTCTTTCAGCAGGATAATGTGCGCTGACACAAAGCAAAAATGGTTCAGGAATGGTTTGAGGAGCACAACAACAACTTGGAGGTGAGTTGGCCTCCAAATTCCCCAGATCTCAATGCAGTCGAGCATTTGTGGGATGTGCTGAACAAACAAGTCCAATTCATGGAGGCACAACCTCCCACCTTTCAGGACTTAAACCACAGAACACCTTCAGGGGTCTAGTGGAGCCCATCCCTTGATAGGTCAGGGCTGCTTTGGGAACTTTTATGGCAGCTCTTTTTTTGGCAGTTTTAACACCCTTCTATATGTATTTATACAACAATATTATCATGGTGTTATATGTTAAATTGAGCTTGTAATTAGTAAAGAACGTATATCTGTGTTAAATATGAATACATTTTAATAATGTTAATCTCATCCTGGGCACAGTGAAATATCTGCTCTTCCTCTCTAATCTCCATCACCTTCTCCCTTCTTTTCTCGGTCTCATCTTGAACTGTATCTCTTTACTTCCCAAAGCTAAGTTTTTTTGATTGATACAAATCAATCACAGTTTGTCTTTGCAAACTGATTGTTTCTATTGTAAAACAGCTGTTCAGTTTAGCTACTTGTATCTCGCAGGCCAGACTAACACTTTATGCCCATTAACTGAAAGCATGTCGCACTGGAATTTGTGCTTGGCCCGCAGCTTTTGTGAACATAATGCCCTAAAGCTTTGATTTGAAATTTGGGAAGGCATCGTTAAGGCATCGACCATTTAAGTGAACTTGTTGTGCATCAACATTTAAAATAAACTTGAGCGAGTAAAATGTGAACACCCCCTAAAGCAACTCAGATGAGGTTGGTTATCTTTGCAATATGCAATATCTTTGCAGCACTGAATTAGAGTTAATTTTAGGAAACTATTTTACAACCTTCATTATATGCAGTTCAAAAAATTACAGAGGTCCAGACCTCAATTGTGTGTACGGCCCTGACGATGTTGTAGGTATGTGTTTTATTGGTTTTCTCCTCTCTTGCCACCCTCTACACTCCTGCTTTTACAATGTTTTACACACCCGATTCCTTAATCTTTTAAATAGTCAATGATAAAACAGGGAGGGTTTCATGACACTCTAATGCTTAGCAGCTATTAAGTCTAACCTTCATCTGTAAGCTCTTCAGACAGGCTATAGCATTGTAGTACTTCTCAGCAGCTGCTGTAATATCTCCACTCTTGAATAGCGCATTTCCCTCTTCGTGGATCTGTGGTATGGCCTCCAGTTTCTCCTCATCTGTCATTGCCCATATTTCCAGCTGGAAGGAGCCAGGGGGCAACACCTTGGGAAGATGATCACACAGAGAATCATGAAAGAGCTAGTTATTTTTTGTTGTTAAATTTGTTAAACATATTATAACTCAGTTTAAACCTTAATATGAACATGGAACATACAATAATTTTAGTTACAAGGCTGTTCATGTGGTTGTAAAAGAATATCTGTCCACCCTCCTGTACAACTGCACCTCCAAAAATAATATCATGCAAATGTTTCTCACCTGTAGCATTTCCAGAGTAAAAACTAGAGGCTGAGGGTTGGCCTGCAACTTATCCAGATCGGGGTGACCTTTTGAATGATGCGAGTGAACCTGAGCTACTCCACAGCAGTGTCTCTGTCCTTCCAGTGGGTCTTTTCCTTGGCTGATGTTGCGTAGTGACATAGAAACCATGGGGTAGAGAGCTGTGTGCTATTACAGTAGAAAACAAAAACAAATCAGTACTGAAGAAAGAAATGAGAATAAGAATAAAACATGTATAATTATCTACATATTACTATAAGGCAGAAAATAATTAACTGACAGACAAGTTACTGACCTTCACGTCACAGGTGAATTCAGCAATTTCACCCTCTCTCATAGAGATAACCACTTGCTCCCATACAGGAAGCTTGAACTTCTTCCCCAGTATGAGTTCCATAGGTTTATTTTGACCTCCCATTGTCCGGGAGTCATCCAACACAGTGCCATCGCAAAGGCTAGTACGGTAATGAAACTTGACCTTTTGAGAGAGAAACAATATTCATGTGTTATAAAGCATGTCATTTATTCATCTGATATTTGTTGCATCATGACATATTGTTTGAATCAATATTTGAACCCAACAAGCTCTAGGTGCAAAAACATACCACATTTGTGGTTTAAACATTTTACTCTTCACTTACTATTGCCAACATAAGCAAATTTTTTCTTCTTCTATATTTTGTCAAAAGGTTCACTAATTTGTTCCACTTATTTTTTATTAATAATATTTCATATGTCAGGCTTTACAGGTTTAATATTATTAATATTTCCTACAACGTAGCCAGTGCCTACATGATTTTGCAGTTATAATGTTGCTGACCAGGGGTAAGTTATGTAGCTTTCAGATGTAGCTCGTAATGGAAGGGGAAAAAACGTCTCCCCCCTTTAAGTGTCAAAACGGCAGAGACGCGCATCTTGTCTGAATGTCTGTGAGACGCCTTCATCAGGTCTCCATCCCGATGTTTAGCTAACGGCTAAATCTTAATACATTGGGTCTCCTTGTAAAAACAGCTAACAAACTAGTTAATATTCTCACATTATTTGTGCTATATATTCCTTACATACCCCACTGCACGACTTTTGGGCTATTTTCGGGCGAATTCAAGCCCATATTACACGTCAAACTGGGCGAATATAACGTTAGCTAGCTCGCTATCTGTAGAGTTCGACATGTTAAAGAATAAAACATTTGTTCTCCGACTCGACATTTCATGACTGTAAAATGTGCCCTGAACAGTATATTACCTTTGTTCCGTTAGGAAACGTTGATAGCTCTCCTTTTCCGGGAGAGATTACTTTTTTCTGAATGCCATCCGCTCTGAGCTTAATAGCAAGTTCCTCCATTCTTCTCGAAGATGTAGAATAGCGTCGCTCCGTTGAGACTAGGTGGCGCTGCAGCTGCGAAATGCTGCACAGAATGGCCTTAACAAACCATCTTGAAAACAGATTTTCGGTTATTTTATTTTAAGGCTCACATCATGCCCACCTTTCAACTGTGCTTTAAAAATGTTTTATTTGTGAATGTTTTTTCTCCTATGACAAATCTTATCATAATCTGCTACTTCTTTTAGCTAACTTTAGTATTCGTGAATGTAAATTTGGAGAAAATATTTTAAAATCAGAAGTCCAACAATACCTAAATACAGTTATGTTTTTTTTTTTTTTTTAAATCTGTAAAATGTATTTCCATTTGTAAACATTTTTCAAATTTCTATTTAACTTTTAAGTTTCCCACTGTTTTTTTATGTAGCCTATTTGTCTTATTTTGATAGGCCTATATTCAATGTAGCCTATAGTTGTAATTCTTTAAAACCAATTAAAAAAAAAATCATGGCTTTAAGCAGTATATAAAAATTAAGATGATTTGACATGTGTTTTGTAATTTGAATGCTGAGGGTATTTCTCATATTTTCTTTGAATATATGCCTATTTTTAGGCTACTAAATTGTTTTTCTGGAGCTGATTTTTTTTTTGTAAGTGAAATAGTTTGTATGTAATAATAAATAAAAAAAAAACACTCAGAAAATAACATTTTGTTCTTAAATTATTTATTATTTTAGGTAAATATCATATTCATAAGTGTTGTTGGTCAAACAGAAATGTAGATGGCCAAACTTTAAATTCAAGCTTTATCATAACTGAAGCATTGTACAGTGTAAGGAGCACCAGCAACAAAAGAGTTAGTGATGTTAGTTAAAGGAACTGTATGTAAGAAATTTATTTCAGTTAATCATAAACTGGCCCTGACATTAAGGCATGATGAAATCATGTTAATTTCAAATACTTATATCACTGACAACAGTAGTGCGGCCAGGATATTGTCATTTAAAAGTTGTTGTTGCAGCCCTCAACTCTCCACCTATCGCTGGTGTGTGGTGAGCGCACTGGCGCCGTTGTACTGTGGCTGCCGTCGCATCATCCAAGTGGAGTGTAATCCATGAGTGTAAAGCGCTTTGGGTATACAGTAGTACATATGAAAGCCCTATATAAATGCCTCATTCATTCATTCATTCAACTGATGTTGACATGTTGTGTTTTGGCCTAAAGCTCCACCCTCCACCAATCAGAGTCAGTAGTGTTTTGGTATCCAGGTTGCTAGATCTGCTCTAGTTTCCACAGCTGTAGCTACAAACATTCCTGCTGGATCCTGCAACCTATCTGGCAACCTCGAGTCAGGGGGAAGCGGATACAACGGTTTACAGTCATTTGAAAGTGATTGCAGTACCAGTTTTAGCCACAATCTTACATACACTTCCTTTAAGACGTCAATACAGCTACAGCTCTTTAATTCTGTTATAATTTAGTGTTGTAGATATATGATATAATATGATATGAACCAGACATTTTGATCAGTTAATACAATTTTACAATTTCATTTTCAAAGTGTATCAGATATTCTAATAAAAAAATTATTCAAAAATGAATTGTATTAAATTTGAGGGTTGCCCAGTCCAATAACACAGCATGCCAGTCGGCCTCCAGCGTTGCCATTCAGCAAGCTTCCCACGTTGCCACCTCTGCCCAAATCATCCTCTCCCTCATGAATGACAACAGACCGGCCAAGTATTGAGAGTCTCCCAAAGAGTGTTGCATTGGAGTCCTGGGACTGACGAATCTTCCCATTAACAGGCAAAAAGTTCCCAAAGTCCCCTGGATGTTGCGGATGGTTCATGCTGAAGGGATTGTAATGCCCACCTGTAGATCCGCAGCCCTTGCTTAAGTCTCCGTACTCATGAATGTGTATAGCTCTGGGCTGCTGACTGTAGACAGGGAGACCATACAGCCTGAAAGTCACGCTCAGCTTTTCATTTGGGCCAGACTGTTTGAAAAGAATGTGACCATACACACGAGGCATGCCAGATGCTAGTCCAGTGTTAGGGACCATTCTACATATGGCCTGATGGGAATCACTGGTAGATGGATTTGAAGCATATGCCAAACCTGAGAGTGACCCACAAATGTGTACATGGTAATTGAGCAAAAATGCTAATGGCAAAATGTAGAAGGTTTTCATTTTTCTTTCTTCTCCCTGTGGCAAAGCAAAACACATTACTTTGAAAATCATAAAGCCAAGTCAAATAAGTCAATGCATTTAACATCAACACCTCACTCTTTTCAATATTGAACATGGACTATGTGCTATCATAGCCATGATTATATTCACAAAATTCACAAAAAATATATATAAACTTGTGCAATTCTTAATCAATTAACTGGGGAAGTATGGTGATATCTATTAGGCAAAAAAAATCTTTCTTTCTTTTCTTTTACCTCTTAAACCTTTTACCTGTCTTAAAGATAATGTTTACATAAATTATAGCCTATAAAATTAAATAGATATCACACTTCCCCAGTTGATTGATTACATTAAGAATTGCACAAAATATTAATTACAAGTGTTCTTAAATGTTATATGTTAATAGAAAATGAGGCAGTAACCATTTAAATACATATACTAATTTGCATACATTTCCAGAAAATAAATCTGAACACTAGATTGATCCATGTTCAAAGTTGTTGTTGGATTTCTCTTTTTACAATACATTTGAAAATACATAATAGATAATATATAGGTCCTCCTCAAAAAATTTGCATACGTGATAAAAGTTCATTATTTTCCATAATGTAATGATACAAATTAAACTCTTATATATATTTTAGATTCATTGCACACCAACTGAACTATTTCAGGTCTTTTATTGTTTTAATACTGATGATTTTGGCATACAGCTCATGAAAACTCAAAATTCCTATCTAAAAAAATTAGCATATTTCATCCGACCAATAAAAGAAAAGTGCTTTTAATACAAAAAAGTCAACCTTCAAATAATTATGTTCAGTTATGCACTCAATACTTGGTCGGGAATCCTTTTGCAGAAATGACTGCTTTAATGCGGTGTGGCATGGAGGCGATCAGCCTGTGGCACTGCTGAGGTGTTATGGAGGCCCAGGATGCTTCGATAGCGGCCTTAAGCTCATCCAGAGTGTTTAGTCTTGTGTCTCTCAACTTTCTCTTCACAATATCCCACAGATTTTCTACGGGGTTCAGGTCAGGAGAGTTGGCAGGCCAATTGAGCACAGTAATACCATGGTCAGTAAACCATTTACCAGTGGTTTTGGCACTGTGAGCAGGTGCCAGGTCGTGCTGAAAAACCAAATCTTTATCTCCATAAAGCTTTTCAGCAGATAGAATCATGAAGTGCAACAAAATCTCCTGATAGCTAGCTGCATTGACCCTGGCCTTGATAAAACACAGTGGACCAACACCAGCAGCTGACATGGCACCCCAGACCATCACTGACTGTGGGTACTTGACACTGGACTTCAGGCATTTTGGCATTTCCTTCTCCCCAGTCTTCCTCCAGACTCTGGCACCTTGATTTTCCGGATGACATGCAAAATTTGCTTTCATCTGAAAAAAGTACTTTGGACCACTGAGCAACAGTCCAGTGCTGCTTCTCTGTAGCCCAAAGTGGCTTGACCTGGGGAATGCAGCACCTGTAGCCCATTTCCTGCACACGCCTGCATGTGCACGGTGGTACTCCAGACTCAGTCCACTGCTTCCTCAGGGTCCGGTCACCTCTTCTCGTTGTGCAGCGTTTTAGCCACACTTTTTCCTTCCCACAGACTTCCCACTGGGGTGCCTTGAGACAGCACTCTGGGAATAGCCTATTCGTTCAGAAATGTATTTCTGCGTCTTACCCTCTCGCTTGAGGGTGTCAATGATGGCCTTCTGGACAGGGTCGGGTCGGCAGTCTTACCCATGATTGCGGTTTTGAGTAATGAACCAGGCTGGGAGTTTTTAAAAGCCTCAGAAATCTTTTGCAGGTGTTTAGAGTTAATTAGTTGATTCAGATGATTAGGTTAATAGCACGTTTAGAGAACCTTTTCCTGATATGCTAATTTTTTGAGATAGGAATTTTAAGTTTTCATGAGCTGTATGCCAAAATCATCAGTATTAAAACAATAAAAGACCTGAAATATTTCAGTTGGTGTGCAATGAATCTAATATATATGAAAGTTTCATTTTTATCATTACATTATGGAAAATAATGAACTTTTATCACATATGCTACTTTTTGAGAAGGACGTGTATATATATATATATATATATATATATATATATATATATATATATATATATATATATATATAAATCAGGCAAATTATATATAACCCTCTGTATAAACTTTCAGAATACTGATATGAATAAAACTGTAAAGTTTGGTGTAGGCCTCTGTAGCTAAGTTCTGCTGGAGATTCTGTCTCAGGAGAAAAACTCATTTTGAGAAACTTAAGTAGGCTAATAAAGCATTTTGGATGGTTTCTTTCTACTAGTTTGAAACAACACAATGAAAAGCCAACCCAAAATCTCAACATTAAACGATGGATTGAAAACAGTGATTTGTTTGAGCCTCGCCTTAATGCAATTAAATAAAATGTACTATCCGAGACAATATGCCTACGTCTCGTCGCTGCTAATCGTCTAAAACAAAATATACATCGTTAGGTTACATTTTATAGCCTACTGATACATTCACTTCGCATTTTGTTAGATTATATCTTATCTTACACTTACCTCTCGTGTGAAAACGCACTTTTTAAATAACAAATTGTGTTACTCGTTTGGCGTTCCTTCGCGTGAAAAAGTAAGGTTGTTGTTTTACACTTGCATAACATAATGGGCGTAAACATCTCATATTTTGCTAAATTATAGGCTAATGCTTGCTTGCACTCGGATCAAATTTCATGTCTACCCATATTACGACACCCAAATTGTATAGGCAAGCATAGATCACAAATAATGTGACATGTTTTACTCTTGTTTTCCCTCCATCAATATTAGGCTATTAGTGAAGATGCTTAAAAAAGATAAAGATAAATGTTTATATTTGTATGAAAGTAGTCTATTATATATTTTTATCATTTAAGATATCCAAAGTTTATTAAAAAAGAGAGACCTTCACATGATGTTTCGTCGTGACGTATGTGGTTCATTTACATAATGTCTTTAGTCCTCACTTCAGGATCAGGTAATTCAATATATCGCAATATGCATGCTTTGGAATATATTGTACGCCCTTGCAGCGATATATCACAGGCTTCTGTACAATAATCCACTGAAATAGATGTAAAACAATTAAACCACAGTGCCACCGTCATGCAAACGCATTGCTGAATACCGCTCTATATATGTCCTGTGCTGAAGCGGTTGAAAGTGCGCATGCCTGAAAACTTGTATCCTAAGCTACGCACGGGGAACCTGGTTTCGCCATCACTGCTTAGGGGAAAGTCCCCGGACACTGGGTAGAGATGCCCTGCATATAATGCAGAACGGCGGTTTGCGCAGCCCATCAAAGCCAAGAAGTCTTAAGTGACGGAGCATTGAGCTAGCAATCCCCGTTTGTCAATGAAATAGAAACGCAAGTGTAGTACAATCGTACATCTACAGAACGGGGCTCATTCTCAGCACGCGCATTGTTTTTTATTTACAAAATCAATCTCAAATACTTGAAATGTAGGGAACTGTTAAGAAAAATATGACATTATAATATTTGTCCACTACAGCTGATTTCCAGGGTAAATGTTTGGCCCATGATGGTAAAAACTGACAGGGTTAAAGAATTGTAAGAATCGCATTTTCGCCCCTAGCCCCAATTAATGTAACGTTAGCCTATTACTGTTAGAACAACTGATGTATTTCCTCACTAAATACATCAGTTGTTCTAACAGAGACTGTTAGAACAACTGATGTTATTCCTCACTATATACATCAGTTGTTGTAACAGAGTCATATATATATAATTTCTCATTATGATCAATACTTTGCTACCTCGGGGTTGCCGTAGAATCTAACACTGTACTCCATCTCTGTGAATCCATCTCGCTTTAATAAATCGAACCTCCCTGAACTCTAGTCTGGACGCGCCCAGCTGATCCTGTGATCCGCCCACATCTCAGCAACGCCGCCTCTCATTGGCTAAACCGTCTGAAAATGCAAACCGCGGCATTTTATGGGTTGATCCTACGCATGCGCACATCTGATAGTTTTGTTTGAAGGAGTTCTCTCGTAGCCAGAGAAGACTGGACTGAATTTGTCCGGAAAGAGTAGCTCTCTACAAGGTTGCCAACTAATACATTTTTAAAGGAACCTATGTGTGAAAAGCACCAATTTTTAAGCCGTGGTTCTTCTCGAAAAGGCGCATAGCTGCTTGATGCATTACTATCATCATGTTAGGGCATTATCCAAACGTGGAAAAATCGCAGCTTGTCAACTACGTGGAGGATTATTTGGAATGTGTCGAATCGCTGCCCTTGGATATACAGAGGAATGTTTCATTGTTACGAGAAATCGACACCAAGTATCAAGGTAAGCGAAACGTTTGTGAAAGGTGCCAGTATGATATGATGTATATTTATACTCCTTTACATCGTGTGTACTTCACCCTGTGTGGACCGGCTTCGTTTAATTTCCTCACAGCAACACAAAACAGATTTTATTAAACATTTCATCGGTGCTTCCAATGCTGTCCATGCTCGTTGTGTTTAGTTGTATTTTGTCTTTATCATATTCAACTATGTTTGTTCCAGCAACACTATCCTGCCACTAGTGATCAGCCATTTTGACTAGTGCATACTCTGTACTGTTGTTTGGCTATGCTCCTTCTTAACGCATCGCTTTAGTTGCCATAGTATCGACGTAATGGTGCTTTCAGCGGCGTGTGTTTTGTTCGCATGTAGCCGAAACCTCTACGGCTCGATGGCGATTGTCTTGTAAAGCCTTCGAGTTTTTACTTTACAGTTTGCAAATGAATGTTACCGAGCAAAATTATTTGTATCCAACGGGAAACGATTCATTCAGCTCGCAAAGCACCGTTTAGTTCCTCATATTGTGATAATACCGTGGTGCACGTATGCTCGGGCAGGTAGGCTGGCTGGTTTGTTTTGTTCCACAGATGAAGGCACTAGTCTAGAGCAACCCTGACATGCATTGCAAATACCAAATAATCAACTGTATTATTTTTGAAGCCCATTTCCGCAACATAAGGGGGAAGAATCATTATTGTTTGTTAATCGTAATTATGACAGAAATGTTCGAAATTTGGACATACTATTTCCTTAGGAAGTCATAAAAGTCTAAGTGATCGCACACTGGCTAGTTTTTCGATATGTTTAATAGTATGTCATAATTATTCGTTTTTTATTTTTATTTTGTCTTTCTCATAATCATTTTTTTAATAATGTATGGCACAATTTGACTTCTTTAATTTCATAATGCTTTATGGTTGTGTCATTATTAACTTGGAAATGTGTCTTCATTTCGACTTGTTGTCATACTTATGAAGTTTAATGTCAGCGGTTCTCAACTGGTTTGAACATGGGACCTAATTTGACCCTATGACACACAAAGTACTGTCCCACTTGACTTATACACATAAATTGTAAGAATATGACTAATATTGATGAATAAACAGTATAAGGCAAAACTATTAAATGGTAGTCCCAACTAGTTGTTTGTTAATACAATAAAGTTAGTCGGTAAAGCCACCTGAATCGTTTAAAAATATACAAAATAACACACACAAAAAAAGTAAAGTTTTGGGACAGTTACCACAAACAGACACAAATAAATACACAATGATAACATGACCTGTTCATAAAATGCTAGAAAACTGCTCCTGATGAATAGAACGATCATCATGGCCGCATGCAAATCCTTCCCAGTTAACAAACTGTTTACAAGCTATGGAATTTATTGGTACTTTTTTAGTAATTTATTGGTAATAGCGTAATTTATTGGATCTTTTTTGGTAATTTTATGACTTACAAATTGACAACACAACTATGATGTTGCATACAATTCTTTTAGTTTTATTTATAATGAAGTGATATAGAGGAAAGTTTGCTTTTCTGAGGTGAGAGGCTTTCAATTTCCTAAGAAGTTAGGGAAAATTGCTAATACTGGAATTTTAAAACTGACATTATAGCATGACAACATTAGGACTGTGTTTTTCTCAGTCACTCTTTACTTGAACTGCGTCTGACAGATGTTTCAATAGCTTTTACGCATGTCTTTCAAAATAAAAGTCCTGCATCAGAAAAACATTTGAATTGCGTTTGTTGTTGTTTCTTTGACTGCACTCTCTATGACCCACTCAGAAATGGTCTTACGACCCATTGAAAAACTGTTTTATGTCAAAGCATGATTTTTTTCTTATGTGATGTGGAAATGGGCTTCAATAGTAGTATGTTAAAGTATGGCTTTGTAAAATGTATGCGGTGTGCATAAGCCACCTCACTTAATCTTTCTCTTCTTTTCCCTGTGCCACTCAGAGGTCCTCAAGGAGGTGGATGAGATATATGAGAAGTACAAAAAGGAGACTGACAGTGGGCAGCGCAAGCGGCTGCAGATTCAGTTGCAGCGGGCGCTCATCAGCAGTCAGGAGCTGGGAGATGAGAAAATCCATGTTGTCACACAGATGATGGAGGTGGTGGAAAACCGCTCGCGTCAGATCGAGGCCCACTCGCCTTGCTTCTTGGAGCCGGGAGACGCCGAGCGGCCAGCGGAGAAAGTGAGGCACGACCCCGCAAGCACCTCGGCAAATGTTGTGCCCGAGCGCTCTTCAGCGCGGCGGCCCAGACGTCAGCGCAACAGCGAGAGCCGTGACACTTGTCCCAATGGTGCCCTGGAGGACCTCGGAGAAGAGCCTCCGCAGCAGCCCCGTGAGAAAAAGTCCAAGTCTGCCAAGAAGAAGAAGCGCTCCAAGGCCAAGCAAGAGCGAGAAGCATCGCCGGTGGAGTTCACCATCGATCCCAACGAGCCCACCTACTGCCTCTGTGAACAGGTGTCCTATGGGGAGATGATTGGCTGCGACAATGAGCAATGTCCTATTGAGTGGTTCCATTTTTCCTGTGTTGGACTCACCTACAAGCCCAAGGGTAAATGGTATTGCCCCAAATGCAGGGGTGACAGTGAAAAGACTATGGAAAAAAGTGCAGATAGGGCCAAGAAGGATAGGCGGTCCAGGTAGTGCCTTACAGAAGATTGTCTAAGTGAAAATATGCCTGTGTGGGGAATGGCGATTTTTGTGTTTAACTTATGTTAAAAGATTCTCCTCATGCACTTAGCTGAGAGGTTTCCGAGCAGGTGCTGTTGTTGCTTTTACATTAGGTTGGAAAATGACCAACAGATGTGATTAACCATGGAAACACAGATGTTTAAGATACTGCCACTAATGTCCCTAAGACAACAAAGAGTTCTTTTCTAAGCCTTTTTTCCTCTTAAATGTTGATTTCAGAAAGCCTCAAGAGTTTATATATGTTGGCGCTCACCCGGTCCAGGGTAATACTTGTTTAAAAAGAGGAGTGTGATCAACGTGCAGGGTTTGAAGAACATTATCAACACCTTTCTTTTGCATTTCTTGTTCTTTTGTTCCACATTTTAGAAAATATATATGAAAACACACCTCTGAAATGTCTTCCAGTGAGAGAACAAATTCATTTTCTTTGTTACTGTTTTTGGAGTGATGTTTTTGTTAAAAAAATCTCTTCTTTTTTTTTTTAAAGTTTCATCTATTTAAATAAATCAGTGCTTGTTATGTCTCTAATCTGCTTGTTTTTGTCTCATGGATAATATAAAAATCTCAGATATAGACAACATTGCCCACATGTCATGCATGATTTGCTCGATAAGAGAGAAACTAGTATCTGGCAGAAGCTTGGGCACTCTTGAATCTCCTTTAGAAATCTTTTGATATAAAGGCTTTTTCTTAAGAAAAAATAAATCATGCATATAAATTAAGTTCTTTTACGAATATCCAAATTTGAATAAAACGTCCTCACTATATGAAAGCATCACAGCAGCTGGAATTCAGACAGAGTGACTATTTTGACTAATTATTTAGCATTTTATTTGTGTTATTTCATTATTTTTGTTTTACTATTCTAAAATGTGGAAAATAGTATGAATAAAGAGTGAGTAGGTGTGTGAAAGTTTTTGACTTGTATAAAAGAGCAGCGTTGGGTGTAACTCATTACTAAGCAATTTATTACTATTTAATTACTTTTACCTTGAAATGGGAAAGTAATGGGGTGCTCTTAATTTTCATGTAGTTTAATTATTGCATTAAATAATGTATAGTATATTTGATACAATTTTCCTCTTTTTGAACGTCAGGAAAACTTTTGTGTTTTTATTTTGCTATTTGAGCAAATGGGAACACACACACAAAAAAAAATTCTATGTTTTCTCTCATTTAACTTAAATGAAACCCGGAAATGTAAAAAAGATCAATAGTGGATTTAACATCAAAATTTCATGTCTAATGTTAAAATGTATGTTTTTAATGTAACCTCTCCCTTTAAATACTTTGGTCAGTAGAATAATATTTTATACAATTTTATATTATTTATTTGAAAGAATTAAAAAATGTTTCCATGTCTATCCTTGTACTGTTCAACCTGTTGCAGATTTAGAAAATTGGTAATAAGTAATGCAATATTTTTTAATACAGTGATCTAATTACTCTGTTGAAGATGTAAGCTAGTAATGAATTACTTTTGTAGTTACTTACCTGACACTGCATAAGAAATAATATTATGCTTATGCTAATGATACAATTTGGTTCTCATTTCTTGTGTTCTTTATCTTTCAATTTAGATGAGAAAGTCCATTTAAATAATTAAAAACGGAGCTGTTGGTAAAGAAAATATTAATGAAAGGTCCTTGCAGCTACTACGTTTTTGCTGTGCTGATGAGGTAAGCTTTTTTTTTAGGTTTAACATGAGATGTTTGTAGAAATATATCTATGTGAATGATTGGGTCCTGATTTAATCTAAGTATTGTTATAAGAAAATTGGCTAACGAAAAGCAGACAGACATAAAAACCATTCAGAATTCACACTTATGAAACTCCCCCAAAATGCATAGTACTAGCAAATCCTACTACGTCAAATCATGTAATTGATGTAGCTCATTTTGTAGTGTAAAGTCCTACCAGCAGAGGTCACCATAAAGGCATCATTGGTTCTTAACTGGTTTTGTTTCAGAACCCGTTTTTCCAGCCTAAAACAACACAAATGCTTTTAATTAATAGCTCATTTGACAATAATGTCTGGAGATAGAAATGTCATGTTATAAGAAGACATAATTCAACAAGGCGTTGTGCTGTTTGGTCACCAGCTCATTCAAGCATGACAAATGGTGATCATTAGCTGTGAATGTATATTTGTTCTGGGTTACACAGTAATCAGGATTACTCTATAACCCAGGATTTTGTTAAATTAGCTTTTCAAATTATCTATGAATTCAGCTGTCAGTTAATAAGTAATTTGATCACTAAAGTATCTGACCCTCTAATATGAAATGCAACACACATAATTTGTTTGGCACTGGGTGTGTGTAAAGAAATGACTTTTTATCCAAACAATTGCAACACAGGATTTTACAAAGATTCAGTCTCGTTCTTCCGAGTGTACTCAAATAACTAAACAAGAGGAATCACCCTGGGAACTTGGGAACCGAAAGCTGACACCAATGATTGGCTGCCCTTGCCCTTGCTCTCGAGATATTTGATCAAGGCCTTAGAGAAAAGAAGCACACACAAAATCAAACAAGGCCAAATTCTTTTCAGATAAGTCCACAGACTCACACTGCATACCTACCTATAAATCAATATATAACAATTATTTAAATACAGGCCTAAATAAAAATATAATAAATAAGATTTAAGCATTTTAGGACAAATTTGGAAAATTGATGTTGCCCATTTAGACTTTTATGAACTTATGAACACTTTATTTGATAAAAACATTTAAAAAATAAGTCATATTTCTCAGGACTTCTGCATGCTGTAGGCCTGAGTAGCTAATAACTTAAATAGGACGGGGTGCACCCTATAGGGGAAAACAAAACAAAACAAAACAAAACACTATTAGTCCAATATTTAAAGTTTATACTGGTATTTATTGTTTTATACCCAGAGCATTGTATAATATTCTATATAATTTTTTAAAAATATGTATAATTAGGCCTATAGTCAGTTGAAATGTAAAATTATGCCTTAGCCTGAATTCAGAATTTGGGGCGAATAGTCTTCAAGAAACGAGCCGGATAAATGAAAAAAGACAAGGAAAACAAACACAGCCTCCTCTAATTGGACTCTTTCAACTCCACACCACCATTTTACTCTCTTGTAAAGTGTTAAAGTTCATTGAGCTAATCCGTGACCGCCAGCTCGCTCTGCTTTTCCCATGTTCACCTGTTGCGAGGCTCGTGCACTGTACTCGCGATGTTTTGAAGGCCGCCTGTAGGTGGAGTCAGGAAAACATCTGGTGATCCGCGCGCTCTCTGTCGACACGTCCAATCTAATCCGCCGCACCGGACACCAAGCGCAAGGCGTCAGGGACAAGAGCCCGACGCCTCCGAGACGAGTTAACGGCTGCGAGTGAGACACCAGAAAGCCTTACGGTCTATATGAACGCCCCACGTAGTGTATAGAAAGAATGGGAGGCAACCTCGGAGTTCACCAAATGAAGACATGAATAAGAAGGGATGAAGTCATCTCCTGCGCTTTATGGCCAGCAAACATCACCGATGAATGCAGTGATCGATCAGCCCACCGCTCAAGAGGCCTCGATGGTGGAGGAATCGGTCTCGCTTGCTTTCGGCCGTATGCGCAGAATGTCGGGGGAGAGGTGTGGGAAGAGGCAGGTTGAGATCTATTAGTACAGACAGTCCCATTGATCATTCAGCTCAGCTGCTTTGCCCATCAGTGCAGTGCCTGGTTATTATTGCCCAACGGACCGCTGGCATCGGGCTATGGGCGCACCGTACGGAACGCGTTTGTTTTATGAGTAAATGACATTGGCGTCTCTCTCGCGTATCATGCTGGTGGACCCTCCGCCGTCACGCGCAGCGCTTCGGCTCCTGGAAATAAACTGAAATACGGTGCAATGTGTTCGTTTTGGAAATTCAATAAGGTGCGCAATAAAACACCGTGTGAGTGCCGCGGAGCTTCGGACAGGGTCGCAATCCACGCCGTGGCCTGTGTGTGAAACGCGCCGGAGAATGGAGAAGTTCCTGCAGATAGCGCCCCATTCCCTGGCCATAGTGCTGTCACGGGTCAGCACGGAAGAAGCAGCCGCGGTCACGGAGAAGCTTCAGCACCATCACACCGGCTATGAGATATTCGCCGACTTCAAAGCGGAGAACATGCAGCACTTCTGGAATAAGAAAGTCACGGACGCCATATCGGAGACCTTCTTCTTGGGCTGGATAGATGAACATGTTCTGCTCATTCAAGGCAAGGAGGATCATTTGGAGGTCCTGAGGGAAGGATGGACACGGAGGGCCCTCAAACCACCGCGGGGCTTCGAGATCAAGTGCATAGGTAAGCCTGACCAAACGACACCACACGGGGACCCTTGCTGAACAGCCAAGTTGTTGTTTTTTGTAGTTGTTGAGGAATATCTGGGGGAACGTAGTAGCTAGTAGATACCTACCGGTGTTATGTGTGGGTGCAGGTCTGAGAAATATGCAAACCTTCTCCATATTGAACATGCCAGTAAAAACTTCCAAATTTAAATCCCAGTGGGTATCGAGACTCCCCACTGTGCAAAACTGTCATGTGAGGGTTATTTATCTGCTGTAATAAATTATCTACGCAACATGCAATTTTAGCAAGAATGTAAATGCTACGGTAAAAGTTATCTTACCATGATCAAATTGTAGGCTACATTATATTTTAAAAGACTAAGTTTTAAGTAAAAAAAAGTATGAACTACCAAAAGAATTTATATTCAGTAAGGCTTATTTTATATTTATATTTTTGATTTATACTTTTATATTAAGATAAATTATTTATTGTTGAATGGGCATTCCCAGAAATCCTTGAGTGAACCACATTTTAAAGAATGTTACATTAGTGGGTTTGTGTTGCACTTTTTTAGTTACGCTCACATATTATTTTAGGATTTTTGTGTATTATTGGCTACAGTTGCTGATAAGGCCACTTTTGATTTAACTTTATATAGCTATCAATATTATTATATTCAATAACATAGTTAGGATTAGAATTATGAAATATGCAGTAAAATGGTGATGCTTGAAATATGTAGGAGTATGTTTTGTATGGAAAAGTTGATGGCTGCCAATTGCATACACATATTTATGTTTAATCATAGTCATGTCTGAAAAAACACTCCTTTTTAAATCTGACAACCTTGAACAAATTAATTTGACAACTGGAATTTACAGAGAGATTTATTGTAAAACTTGTATTTTTAAGTCTTTAAATCTTCTTTTGAATTAAGTCAATAATAACCTAATATACATTCAACCTAATAATGCTTTCCCAGTATCATGCAAAAAGTCATTTAATGAGGATTTTCTTGTTGCATAAACAACATGAACAAGGCCACTTTTGCTATTACTTTTAAACCATTCTGAAGGGTTCACCCATTCTTTGCTTTAACACTCCCATGATTTGTTGATCATTAAGAGATGAAATATGAAAAGATTTGCTTAATCTATGTGGAATGTTCTTATCCTCCAAATGTCCAAAATTTCTTGGCAAAAAAATTATATTACTCAACTGTAATGCAGGTTTTATAATGCTAAATATATATTTTATCATCAAATATCAAGAACAAATTGTCTCCTTTCAGGTGTTACTTTTGAATTGCTCTCGCTTCCATGTCCTACACAGTTCGGTCTGCACAGCGTCACTTCAAGTCGAACACACCTTAAATCGGCAGTGGTCAGGATGTACAGTTGCCACGTGGCACAAGTCGTAGCTCTCAGAAAATTATGAGTTTACAGATTGTAATTACAAGTTCTACAAGCATGTGAAGGCTTTTTTCAGTTCAGAATCGTTACGTTAATTACAACATTGAGTGAACGCACTTATATTCCACCTGAAGTTTTCTTGACTCTTTGTACGTCTCCAAGGCCGTGTTAGCAAAATACATTTTCAAGGGTGAGACTGTGAAGAAAGAGAGCTCCAGACACACAAAATGCAAACATAAAACAAACCATATTACTGCACTCAGCTCAAAGAGGAATTCTTCTCATTCCACCACCTGGTACTGAATGATTTGTTTTGGAATGTGGTGATATGTCTCATATTTGCAGATTTGAGTTAAAGCTTTTTGCCCTGAATGGGCTTATCTACATTCCAACTGATACAATTATTGATTCATCATTGTGAATGTTTACAACGGTCTGGACTGCTATTTCTGCTATTGATTTTATTACCTGAAATGTCCTTTAGTTCATCTACTTATTTATTAGATTTTTAAAAATCCAGATTTTTTTAATTAAAAATTTAATTGTGCTTTTATTACACTTTTAAAATGAAAGTTTTTTTTTATTGGTGTTGATCGCTCTAAGATGAACATTTCATTCATTGAACCCTTTAAAGTTTATTTACTTTGGAAAAAGGTTCTTCAGATTAGTAAAAACAAATGGTTCTTTTAAAGCTGCCCTAGAATGAGTTAAAAACAATATGTTCAATTGTTCTCTGATATCTACACAGAGGGCAAAAATTGTCCAGATACAGTTTTACAGGTCCATTTACAACCCTATAAATTGTCCCTAGGATGGAATGGTCTGTTTTTGCCTTATTTGGAAGAGTCATGAATATTAATGTTGAGCTCTGCTCTGATTGGCTTATTTCAGCCGTTCACAGCTCACAGCAGTTCAGCTATTCAGCGAAGCAGTTTGTGAGTGTGTCCTGACCGTCCTGACAGAACACTGAATGACTGAATGACACTTTAAGCAGAACATCTCAAATGGCGATAGCTAAAATGCAGCCTACTTGTTTATTGGTGTTTTCAGATCATCCGCGCGTGCCAGAGAGCTTGTGTGCTTCCGGTTGCCAGATTTCAGTAATTTATGCAGGATGGGGCGGAGTTTAGGCGATGCAATGACTATAGACGGCGGATAAATGGCTATCCACCTGTAACCACGCCCATAATTATGTAGGGGTGAGCTGGGCATTGCCATCTTGTGAGCGAGTCATCGCGTGTCACTCCCGGATAACAGAAAAGTTTAAGTTTAAGACACAGAGCGAAGCTTGCTTGAAATGGGCTGAACAAACAAATGATTTTGAAATAAATTGTTGTGGTATCCGATTATAATAAACCTCATCCATGACTGTTGACATATGAAAAGTCCTCACGTCCCCTGCACAGCCTGAACATGAAGTGTGTCATGAGAGCTGCTGTTTTTCATCCTCAAGTGTCTTGTTTACCTGCAGTCCCAGTTACCGTCAGGTCCGCCTGACAATGAACATGTTTGGACTAGGGCTGTCAATGAATATTCTAAATTCGAATATATAGTCGAATAGTTTTTAAAAAACGAATTTCGAAGGTGAAAAAATTTATAAAAAATGGTGGGGCGGCAGTGGCTCAGTGGTTCATGTAGGTTGTCTACAAACCAGAAGGTTGGTGGTTCGATCCCCGGTTCCACCTGACCAAGTGTCGAAGTGTCCATGAGCAAGACACCTAACCCCAGCTGCTCCAGACGAGCTGGATGGCTGTCTGCTTTGCGAGTGAGCGCGCGTCTGAGGGTTCAGGGACAGGTCACAGGAGTCGCTCTGTCACTGCTGAAAGTGGACGCATCTTGCAGGGAAGATGGCAGAAAGTGCAGAGCCCAACTCGACTGCAGCAGAGAAAGAGATTTTAACTCCATAATCTAAAAAACCATGTCTGGAAGTACCTTGGATTTTGGTCGGTAGGAGGTAAAATTGTTGAGTCGCGAGATAAAGTTATATGCAAGCTATGTAAGATACAGTTAGCATACCATGCCTCATGTTATTTAACGTTAAATAGAAACATTACTAAAATGTAGGCTAATGTTACTGTACTGACTGAAGAGATATTGCATGAATAAAGGATAAATGCACTGCTTCCACTGGTGTGATTATTTACCATGTCAAGGAAAAAGCTCCATGTTTAGCACAGCAGAGCTCACTTGGAGCGTTCAATATGCTGTAAAACTTGCAGCATATTGGAAAGAAGCCTGCTATATTTGGGACAAGAGTCGCGAGTCTCGCAACCTTAAATTGCGTGCACAAAACTCTATCTGCAGTGAGGGCGAGAGAGAGAGAGAGATAGAGAGAGAGAGGTCCGCGCTCTGCGGTCTTGGCCATTAGTTAATTTATATATAATAATTATATAATTTATAATAACAATCTACTTGTTTTTGTGTAAGTAATACATTGTCAAATATGTATAAACTTAAATAGACAAACTATACAAGTAGTTATGTCTCTTTGTATTAATTTGTCCTGTTATTGACGTAATGCGCGTCATTGACAAAATGCGCACCTAGATGTTTGAATAGTTCGAATATTCGTGTTTGTTTTAGAGGGAATATTCGAACGTCATTTTTGAGCAGTTTTGACAGCCCTAGTTTGGACAGATGCAAATGTTGGGGGCGTGCATATGAATGATCCCCAACACTTGCGTCACAGTTGGGTTTATGTTGAGAATGAGAAGCACTTATTTTTCCGTGGTGTTTTTGATTCACGAGATTTACATATGAAGGAGGAGGCAATGGTGTTTGAGACTCACAGTATTTGATGTCCTTGTACTGAACTCTTATTTCACTATGTCAAGGTTAATTAAATTTTTCATTCTAGAGCACCTTTAAAACTCTTCACATGTAGGTTCTTTTATGAACCAAACATAGTTTTATTGCTAGATGATATCTCCTCCTAGAACCTTTATTTTAAAGAGTGTATATCAAAGAATGTGATAACAGATTGGTTGTTTTTGTGAAGAGGTAGCATCTTTTGTAACAAATTGATGTAGTAAACATTGTAAACAGTTATAGTCATGTGGAAGGATTATTGTTACTTATTTCTACATGAAATAACATAGTTCAGGCAAGAATTCAAAAAAGTTAATTTCTATATTAGTACTAAATGCAAGCGTGTAGAAATTAAGCATAAACATTTTAACTTATATAAAAATATACAACTTTTTTATATAACTATTCTGGTGTTCCCATCATACGCTGGGGCTTGAATAATTAATATCAGCTGTATTTACACTGTTTTATCATTGCTTTTGTTGTTGTTTTTCTACTCAAAATTACACATTCATAGTCAAAACGATCAATCGAATTAGGGCTGTACTAGAATAATCGAATATTCGAATATTCGTTCGGTGAGGTGGCATTCGATTTTCAGTTTTGAGATTCGAATATTCTTTTCTTTTTTTCAACACGTGACTTCCGTAAAAATAAAGACTAAATAAATCCCTTATATAGAATAAAATAGATATTACATTTTGTGTCATTTTAAAAACAATTAATTTATTCTTATTCAACTGTTTATAAGCATGCTACCGTGTTCTTTATTTATTACAGTTTGTTGAAATCACTGTGTGTTACTAATTTAATTTCTGTTTTGGGATTCATTTGTTTTAAAGAAAGGTTCGTTATTAATACCTTATTAAAGTTCTTGCTCTCAACAGACTTTGTGTTTTGTATCACTTGTGCACTGTCCGTTTTCGGAGCATAAACCTGCCTGTGTAATGCATACCGGAAACTGTTCTATTTAAAGGATTATTAAATGTTTATTAATATTTAAAGAATGTGTGCCACCTGATCATATTGCACCAAATGCAACACTGCACTCCACTGGGTCTGCCGCAACACATTTACGATGCCGAAGAGTGAAACGTGAAGTCGTGAAAGATGATACAAATGCAAACCGACACTATTATTATATATTTAGCCCCACCCACCGAAGCTTCGAATATTCGATATTGATTGCCACCTAAGCTTCGAAGCTCCAAAAATGGCATTCGAAACAGCCCTAAATCGAATGTGATCGTCACTGTTTATTGTACTACACAATATCTTCTGCATTATTATTTAGATTTCTAGTTTCTAAGTAAAGCATGCACATTAAAATTTGGGTTAATTCAGTGTTATATTGTTTGAGTAAAAAGTATTGCAAAATAAACTTGTAAATAAAAAGTAAACAACTCATTCAACATTTTCCTGGCCAAGATAAAATTAGAGGAGACTGGATAGCTGGTTGTAACAGGGGGAGAGTTGTAACATTACCAATTCCACAAGTCACGGATAAGATAGAAGTCATATGAAATATTTGTTTTTGTGAAATGTGGGGACATTCCATAGGTGCAATGTTTTTTTATACTGTACAAAGCTTATTTTCTGACCCCCCTAAACTGCTCCTACCCCTACTCATCACAGGAAACATTCTGCATTTTTACTTTCTAAAAAAACCTCATCCTCTATGATTTATAATCATTTTGAAAAGTGGGGACATGGCCAATGTCCTCATATTTCACCCTCTCTTTGTAATACCTCATATCCATGTCATTATACACATTTGTGTCCTCATATTTCACAAAAACATGCCCCCCCCCCACACAGACACAGTACAGACATGCACAAACAAACGCACACATGCACCTATACATGCCATATTCATATATTTTATTGTTTCAGCCATTCATTTAAAATAAAACTCTTGTTGTTGTATATCACCTATCACAATTGTTGAAAGGAATCTTTTTAAATCTTTGAACACTGTGTCTAGTAAAACTTTATTGCAGACATGAAGTTTGACTCAAGCTTACATCAAAGCTCTCGCACGGGTGTTTTTATATTCAAAGATGGAACATATTTATTTGTTTTTTGTCAAAATTCTGTATTAAAGAGAAAGATACAAGGAATATAGTAAAGCAAAAGTTAATAGCAGAAGCGATAGGCTAATACTGTTTTTTAAAGGTGTTGTTCTGCTTCTTTCTTAAAAATAGTGATAAACAGACAAATCTATTTTAACTATTGTACAGACATGCACAAACAAACGCACACATGCACCTATACATGCCATATTCATATATTTTATTGTTTCAGCCATTCATTTAAAATAAAACTCTTGTTGTTGTATATCACTTGGAGTATCCTTAGTTTTGTCTACCTGTTAAAACTTACCCCAGTATGTGTTACAACCTACCCCAATAGTGGGGTAGTTTGTAACAAAGGACCAATTTGTATTTTCCATCATATTACAAAGTCTGTGATATAGTTGAAGAAATTGAAATCGTCGCCATTTGTAGTAGACAAATGTGGGTACTTTGCCTAAAAAACGTTTTTTTTAGGTGTTGAAAAAATGTGTTACAACCATACCCTGGCTCCCCTTATTATTTCTATGTTAATTTTTCTTATTAACTTAAGTAGCGATTACTTAATTCCATATGCAAAATTTACTTGAAGGAAAAAAAAAAACTTTTTATTTTCTTTTCAGTGTAGTAGACTTCGCAATCTTTAATTAACTTTCTTTAATATTACACTTTTTTTGGCTTGTCAGGTGGCATGCAAAAATGCACAATTGGGGTTTTAAAATCTGTTTGTATCGCTCAATTATGGTTCTGGACCAGTAAGGTTTAGATTACATTTTTTTTAAATACAAAACCAACCCCCTTTGCAACCCCTATGTACTGTTGTCCTTGCTGGCTTTAAACATGAAGATGCTGCACCTCAGGAAATGAATTGTTGACAGGGTTATAGATATTCTATTATTGAGTTGTTTTTCTTCCTCCTATGCAGTGAAACAGACCCAGAAAAGTAAAGACTCAAAAGTTAGAATGCATTTTTTATGTATAACCCAGACATCACCTCTGCCAACAAACACTGGCACTAGACAGTTATAAAAGTTTCCATTAGTGCTAAAAATGTCTTGACATAGCACAGGTCCCCTCAGGTGTGTGATTATCATAAGCATGACAAACAAGTAGTGTCATGTAGAGTTCATAACTGTTTACGTGAGTGGTGGGGAAGTTGTTTGTGCTCAGTGATGCATCTGATATTAACTCAACTTAAGTAAGGAATCTTTTTAAATCTTTGAACACTGTGTCTAGTAAAACTTTATTGCAGACATGAAGTTTGACTCAAGCTTACATCAAAGCTCTCGCACGGGTGTTTTTATATTCAAAGATGGAACATATTTATTTGTTTTTTTTGTCAAAATTCTGTATTAAAGAGAAAGATACAAGGAATATAGTAAAGCAAAAGTTAATAGCAGAAGCGATAGGCTAATACTGTTTTTTAATGGTGTTGTTCTGCTTCTTTCTTAAAAATAGTGATAAACAGACAAATCTATTTTAACTTTGCGAATGTAGCTGTGGAGACATTCTATTCCAACATTAACAAAATAAGAATAGTTTCCAAGTGTAAACAACACATCCTGCAATTATTTCTTCTAAATGATTAGAAATTCGAGACGTGTAACTCAAAGCCCCATATTTTCTTCTAGATGTCAGGATGAATTAGGTTGAAGATTTATACTCTGGGTAAATTAGGATGGCTACCTCTGATGTCTTTGTATTACTTGGAGGTCACCCAAAGACCGTGACGTTTTAAATTTCACAAGACACTAACCACTTAGTGCCTTTTTGGTAACCACACTCTTAAGGAGATTCCTCAAGGCATCTGCAGAATGGTAATCATTTGTTGAAAAGCGAGAATACATCTTTAAACATGTTCAGTTTTTATCTTGACAGTACTCTGTTATTGGAATAAGGATGACTGAATGTCCATTTCTACAGGGTGGAAACATACAAGGGCTGTGATACAGTGTCCCTGAAGGTCATATACACATGGATTGTGGTGGCAGGTCTGCTTTTGTGCAAATGGGAAGGAAGGCTGGGGGACAGGAAAGTGAACTCTGTGACAAGCCCTAGAAGCCTTCAATAGGAGGAAAGGGAGGAGTGCAGAAGAGAATGAAGGGAAATAGCCAATGGATCAGCAAATCGGCATCATGTAGGGATGTGTAGACAGCCTGGCTCAGTCAGTCGTAGACAACTTTTCAGATAAAAGTTGTTTTGTTTTTTCTTTTTAGACGGTTAGCCAAGAACGTCATTGCTGCATTCTTCTTATACCCATTTCATATATCAGGAATAAAAATGTAATTTATTTTTTGAGTTGAAGAAGTTCATTTCAACGAAAACTAAATGTGCTTTGCATACTTATTTACTCACGCTTACATAGACACTAGAAACGTACAATATTGAGGTGATGATAGCATCTAAAACAGAAGTCATTTACGTAGCTGTAGACATGTTTACAAATCCTTATTTAATCTATGAATATTTAATTCATGGAATTATTGGTTGATTCTATTGTATTGATGATCAATATAATTACAAATCTTTAGAATTCATATGATAATGCTGTGTGAGGAACAGATCTATTTCAAGTCTTTATTTAATGATCTTCATTTCCATCCTCAGTATAGAGAGTGCAACTATTAAATCCTAGCCTGGATGCCAGCCGAACTCAGCCCCGCCCACAACATTTTTAGGTCGGGAAATTAGGTCTGGACTCGATCCGTAGAGGAGTTATTATGCCCGAACAGAAACTGTTCAAACCAATAACATTGTCAGGGCGATAATTGACAGATTATCATCAGAAACGTAATCAGCCACGTAGGCCTGTCACGATAACAAATTTTGCTGGACGATAAATTGGCCAAGAAATTATTGCGATAAACGATAATATTGTCGTTCTGAGACCATTTTTTTATTTCAAATAATGATAATGGCATAAAAATGCTGGTACACCTTTTCAAAGATCAATAAACTTTAATTTCTAAAGACTATTTAACACTAAAAATGGAAAACATTTTAAATAACCACAATAAATGAACAAAACAACCAAAAACAATAAAAGCATGACTCTCAGTCAGTTTAAAAATGCATTTAAATAAGTACCAAAAACAATAAATAAAATGGCTGAAAACTGCAATGGATGATTGTGTTTTAGGAGCATATTAGAGGCAGCACGGTTCACAAAACCCACGGTTCGGTTCGTATCACGGTTTTAGGCTCACGGTTTTTCGTTCTGTACGGTTATTTTAATCTAGAAATGTACTTCAGCATATGATAAATTAATTATCCACAATTTAGGTTATAGTATTACATTTTTTTTTATATCATAGCCTAATCATGCACAAACTGAACTTGACCATCTCTGAGGAAAGCTAGTCTCTTGATGACATGCTTTTCATTTATTTGGCAAAAAAGGAGAATGTGTATTGCGATCTCTACAGGAACTTACGTGTTTAAGCCTCGTTTATACACGATGCGTCTGCTCGAGCGCGAGGGTGTGAGCGGCAAAAATGACATCAACGCGGAGTGCGCGAGACCCCGTTTCGCTTGCCGTTGTGCTCGTCAAATTTCGTAACTTTGCGTGTGGTTCCGCAACCGAAGAGTCATGAGTTCCAGACGAATCTTCTGGCCGAGAATGACGTCGTATCACGCCGCACTCGATCTGCACGCCGAGTATAAACACCTCCCCAAACGGACGAGGCACGCGCAGTCAACGAGAGAGACGAGGAAAACAAAAAAGCATGCAAATGGCAATTATCGCGGCCGGAAAAATTATCGAGCTTATTTTTTTTATCGCCACATCATCAAAGAGAGCTTGGCTTAAAGATCTGAGATGTGTAGATTCCGCCATCGCATCTGTTATAGAACATATCGACAGCGCATTCAAAAGAGGAATAGAGGACCGCAATCAAGGCATTTGTCGATGGGAAAGATAGAGGTCTTCACGGAGCACCCGAGACCCGTGGACCCGGGATCCGTACGGGTTCGGGTCTATATTTTAAATGGTTAGCCGGGTCCGGGTCGGGTCCCAAATCTATTACTTCAGGTCCCGGCCCGGGTCTGTTTAACATTGTGTGTAATACCCGAGTCGATCGGACTCGGAGAACACCTGGCCGTGATCAGAGTCAGCACGGCTTGTGTGTTTTGTGTAACTTGCAAATTGTAAAATTAGGATAAGAACAGTGTGAGCTGGGAAATAAGGTTTAGAAAAGTAAGCAAACACGAGCTCTCTCTCTCTTTCGCTCGCGCTCTCTCAGCCATTTTGAAAGCGGGCAGATTTAATGCAAGAGCACGGTAATAATGTACAAAACTAGCAACAAAATCTCAGGTGAACTATCACAAATGTTTTCTGTGTCGCTTAAATTGCGTAAAAAAGCTTGTATATTTCAGGTTGCTCCAGCTAACGCTCAAGTGCAGTCTCCACCGAGTCATGTTTCTATGGCAACCTGAGCTTCAAAAATAAGTCTTTTTTTAATCTTAAAGTTTTGGTGGTCAGACTTGGCTCACAAAGATGATAGCAAATAAATAATGCTGACGTCAGTAGCCATGGCACCCAACGAGCAATCATTAGTCCAAAAGGACAAGTTATTATGCAAGTTAACCTGAGTTGAAATGCAAATCTGCACAGATGCATAAATCTGTCACCGTGACATAAAGTGGACTTTTACAGCTGATATGATGAGAATTAAGCATTCTTGGAACAACAAAAGAGGAATATTATACATCACAATCAGGTACAAGGATGGGGGACAACGGCCATCATATAACTTGGGTAGGCTGAGACAAAAAGTTGTATTTTTTTGCAGCTTGTTTAATGATTTGCAGTTCATTGTGGAATATGAGACAATCGGGAACAGTCGGGTCCGTGTCTTCCCACCGGGTTCGGTTCCAGCTTTCAAATAATAGTTTACATTTTGTTTACACTCATCTTCTACTAGTTCCAGGCAGCATGTGTGCAGTTGAGTTCTGTTGACAGCTATGCGTCGCTCAACATACGTCACTTCCTCTGTAGCTCTGATTGGTTGTAGGTCTGTCCTATAAATGCCCCATAATCAAAGCCCAATGGAGCAGTATCAGACTCATATTCTGCTAGAATTGAATATGACCACGTCAGGCTACTGAATCCAATACCTAACTCAAGAAGAGTTATTACAAAGGTTTACATTAGTTATATCAAAAATTGCCTTTTCACGCTTTTAAAATATTTTCTTTTATTACACTTGTCTGTCCATTACATTTCTTTATACTGTTTCTCCTGATTTGGTTTTTATGTTGTCGAAAAATATGTTCACGTTTATGGGGTAAGATTAAGGGATCTAAAAATTAAATATATCTATGAAACTATATAAATATATTTATGATATAAATATTTTTAATTTATCTAAATCTTGCCTACATTTCCATATTGTACGTTTCAGCACCTAAGCAAATGTACAAAAAAGGTGAAACAGCTGCATCAGTGCGTCACCAGCCCTGGAGAAGCTGCGCATAATGAATTAGCCGGCTGCTCTCGAATCTCACCTCTTTTTTTGGGCTGTACTATCCTTTTAACTTTTAATAGTATTTAGAACTTTTTTTTTCTTTTGAGTTCACAGAATTGACACATTTTAAGTAATTTAAGTATTGTCTTCTCTTCTGGGTTTGTTTTCAATCCTCAAATAAAGCTTTGAACGGTTATGAATCAGCGTATTGATTCATGATTCGGATCACCAATGTCTGGTGACTTCAGCAGTTTGGCAGTTTGACACGCGATCCGAATCATGAATCAATACGCTGATTCATAACCATTTGAAACCTTATTTTGAAAACAAACCCGGAAGAGAAGACAATGCTGAATTAAGTCGTAGTTTTTGTTATATTTTGACCAAAATGTATTTTCGATGCTGAACGGCTGAACACGCCGGTTTCGATTTCAAGTAGGCCTGTAGACCTCAAGCGTGTACAACCTGCCGCTCTGCACATTTCACAGATGGATCCTGACATTAGAAAGAGCAGAAAAAGTTAATTTGACAGTATCTGTGATCATTCTACTCCAATTAACTGTTTGTTTGGAGCTTTTCAGAGAATGTTAAAATAAAAAATGAATGAGAAATATCTCAAATAAGCAATGTATCTCATGTCCAAAACCTATTTAAATGCACAGCAGCAAAGAAAACAACCTTGTTTAATAAAATAAACAAAAATATGATCATGTAATAAAATACATGTGGGAAAAATAATTAATAAATAATAAATTTGTGTAATAAATTGTGTGTCATTGAACTTCTATGGGCCTCCACTTGCTCCTTGTTCCCAGGGGGTAAAAGTTAGTCAGATGTGTCATCAGGTGTGTTATTAACACCTGATCATTCAAAGAGAGTAAATCATTTTGTTCATGTCTGTGTAGGACAGGTCAGCAGTAAGTCATACTGAGTTGTGCCGTCTCTGTGGTGTCTGTGCATATTTGGCTGATGTGTTCACATTTTAAATCTACCACTCCTGCCTTCAGGATTGAAGTAAATTCAGTGTAGATTCAGTTTCTGTTGTAAAGATAATCAATTATTAAAGTAGTTCATTTCAAATAATAAAGCAGATGACAAATTTGTTAATTACTTATGTCATTCAAACCCCATAAGACTTTTTTTCATCTTTGGAACACATGTGTGCAGTTCCCACCACTGAGGGATTTCTGTCCCTCACCAATTTGACCCTTCAAAAAGTTTATAAAGAGATCGTAAAACAAATCCATATGAATTGAGTGGCTTAGTCCAAATTTTCTGAAGAGACTCGATCACTTTATATGATGAACAGATTGAATTCGGACCCATTGTGTATGCTGTCTCTTTAACACCGCACAGTTATATACATGTTGCTGCTGACATTGACCCTGTTGCACACCGCTTCCAGGAAACAACACGTTCAACCTGGAAACCGTAGCAAAATGCTGAGCAACGGTTTGAGCTTCTGCAAGAACCGATGAGATTTGTTCTCTCAGTCAAGCAGGTTCGGTTGAGCTTCTGTTTATGTTCGCGGAATAATGTGATATAAAAATGTGAAGAAAATAATAATTTGGCAAAGAAATGTTAGTGGTCCTCAAACGATATTAAGTTTTATAATTTCAAAAAGTTTTGCTTTCATTCATTAACCATGTGTTTTAGCCTGTCAGTCCATATCTGAGCTTCCACTTTGGGCAAATAGACTTGATGAATTTTCTGGTTGAAAGCCCAGCTGTGTCTTTGATCTTTGGCCTGTAAGGAGATCTGAGAGTGAACTCTGTGATCTGTTGCGGAGCAGCCCTCTCCTTTAGCCTGGAGCCTAACCTGCACTCTTCACCTTCTCCTGCTTCACTCATGTGTCACCCGGGTAGAACTTTGCTGTGTGTCATCTCACTAACTCTTATCAATCTTCTGTGTGTGTAGAGTCACTCACAGGAGACCCCGAGAACTCTGAAAAGTTTCTGCACAAATCCATCTCAGTTCATTTCACAGTTGTTTGCTCTGTCTAGCTTTAGGGGCGCAATCATTCTCTAAAGTTCCAGCCAACCCAATAAATGTGCTAGTGCTTTGATAGTATTTTTTTTTTATCCCATTCATGCTTTAAACTTCCTTCTTTTGAATGCTTCCTCCTTGCTTTCTTAAATATATTTGTGTTCATGTGTAAAAAGCTATTTTACAGCCTTGTCATTCAGACAAACCTGTACTCTTAAATAAAGGACAGCCTGTGGAGATTCTAAAACCTGGCAAGTTCTCACTTGAAATGTTATTCTGACATTTATAGTGTGCTTTGAAAGGGGAAAATTACTGTGATGAAGACAATAGTCAGCAACCCATCTTTCAGTTTGTTCTTTTGATTAATGCAAAGTCTTATGGCTTTAATAGAGTGGTGTACAAAAATATATATTTGTGTCATACTATTGCTTCAAAGACAGGAATGATTTTGGACACTTGATCACACTGTTACCACATATCTTCAGATTGAATATGTTTTCTATAGAATAATCATTGGCATGACAGTCTTTGTCATTTCTATTAATTTATGTCAGGTTGATAAAAGCCGTATTTAAAGAGTGAAAAGGAAACCTTATGTAGTTTGGCATAATATTTTATTATTATTTAATAGAGAACATACTAATGTTTTGTCCACAAAATTCTTACCTTGAAAAATATATTTTTTGTTGTTGAAAACAATTAAGACATGTACACTTGCACATATTTAGAGTGAGGAAAATGCATAGAATTTTTTATCTTGATGGTTTTACATCACATGTCATTTTATTCAGGTGAAAACCTTTAATTGAAAGCCTTTTAATTGAAATCTTTTCTTACGTTTTTTTTTGTTTATCAAAACCATGTAAAAACTGCATGAACATTTCAAAGTTTTTCTTTCCTTTATCATGCACACTCAACTACTTCATTGACCCATAAACAAACTCTTTAGATGATAAGTACTGGTTGTAGTTTATTAATGGACTGTTTATTAATGGTTCTTCTGGACTGTATATGTGCTCAGTGTATAAGAAACCATGGTCTGAGTCACAGTGGATGACATTTAGATGCAAGCAAATAGTTGGACAGATGGCGTATCTTCAGAGGTTGAAAATGTCAAACTGATCAGAAGTGTATGTTTATCATATTTTGTATTAAAGGCACTTTTTGCTAACTGATCTGGGCCTCAATCTTCTTAAACTAATATTATCAAAGTATTGTGTAAACAAATATTGAAATAAGAAGCGGTTTACCATTGGTGATGTCGGTGATAGTCAATAAAATATTTATTTCCTACCTCTAAAATGGATTAGGCTCCTTCAGGCTTATATTTGTCAGGATTTGTGACGTGGGTAAACGGGCTTGTCTTTATTCCCACCACAGTTTCCTGAGTAACTTTCAAATAACTCTGATTATGTACATTTAACATTTGAATGTCTAATATTTGTATTGCAAATATTTAACATTCAGATATTCAGACATACAAGATACTCATACAATTTGAATGATCTCAAATGGGATATTTTTAACTGTGCTTCTATGTAATAAACACTTTAGTGTGAATGCTAAGGACTACCAGGACAATGTGTCTTTTGGTCCAGACTAAAACAACCAAGAGAACTCAGTAGATCTAATCAAGAAAAAGCATTTACTGAAGACCCCTAAATATTCCTTCAGTAAGACTTCATTTTCCACCCTTTTGAATGTTTTGGTCGGTGCTTGAAAAAAGCTTGATATCATTCCAGAGTCCCTCTTTTTTTATTTTATTTTTACAGTTTCAGAATTCTGAATGCTTTTTTTACAGTTTCTGAATTCTTGAAAAACTTGCCGCAGCACTTTCTAAAACATCCGCTTTTCAAAATGCACGTGGAAATTTGGCTGATCTTTGACAAGGCAGCAGTGCAAAGTTGATTCTGTGATAATTTGATTTAATATTTAAAGTTTTTACATGTTATTTCATTGTTGTAGATTTAAGTATCAAATTAGAATTGCTGATATTATTGAATATATTTTAAGACAAATGCCTTCTTAATGATTTTTTAGTTTTGTTAAAGGGGTAATTTCAGCGCTGAGAAGATGAATCTGTATTTAAACTGGGTCATCAATGTAGTAGAAATGTGAAATTATTTTTGAATTTGGTGCCTTCTAGACTGAGAAAAGACAGGAAATGTATTTTTGTCTCATGGGGATGAAAGACTACAATTCCCAGAATGCTTCGCTGCCCTGTAGGGCATTCCCAAAGTCACCAACTTGATTACTGTGACTGAGTTGGAGAAGACACTACAATTAAAAACTGAACGTGTCTGTATAATATAATGAGTGAGTCATCGCGTGAGTATCACAGCACTGAGCACTAACTGCAGGAGTGAGATAAATGAGCTGAGCTGTCGTGATGAGAGCTGAGGTAATCGCGATCACACTTATAGCATACATCCACAACGCGAGTTCAGTCTGGCGTGTTTCATTTCATGCCTTTGCAAGCTTAACGTTCATAGAAATTAATTTGAGAAGTTAAAAGACTTCCATTGCTCACCATAGCTCTGTTTAAATGAGTGCCTGCAGCTGCCAGCTGAGCTCTGAGTGTGATCTTCCATCCCCCATGCGCGGGTTCAAAACCATACACAGTAAAAGAAATGGACAGAGCGTTCCCATTGACTTCAACAGTGGAAAATGAGGCCAATCAGAGGCACTCACTCCTGATGGCTGAGCGAACTGCGCAGGCTCAGACTGAGCTCGACGACGTAGATGTGACGTGAGCAACCTGTCTGACAGTTGTAGGTCTTCTAGTGGTTGTGGAAAATGAAATCTGAATCAGGTTGTTTAAATATTTTCTCCCGTTGCTTTTGGCTTACTATCGGCTTCTCCCCATTCTTCCCCCTTGACTTTATCAGAATATATGTTTCCACGTCCCCCCGACTGCCTCATAAGCCCTATTCGGACTGGATTAGTTTAACATGGGGACGTGGGGGTAAAGTAATTATTACCAGAGGTTCTCTGTGATTTTAGTCCCGTCCGAATGTGCCATCTCGGTAATCATTACGTACAATGACAGTAAAGATTACCGAGACTTTTACCTTCTGGAAAAAGGTCTGGAAAAATGACCTCGGGTAATACTAATCCCGTTCGAATAGACCTGCTGTAAAAATGTATGGTAAAACTCCGTCATTTCCTGTTTAAAAGTTTTTAATAAAAAGCGCATTTTGCGAACTTGAAGCATTCGGTTGCGTCGTAGGTGGTGGGACAAATCTGTGGCAAACGTCCAGTATTTTCCGCATATCATTTAAAGCAAAAAGAAGATCAAAAGCACTTATTAGAGGCACAACACTTTTTTTTAACACTAATTTTACAAAAACAGCTTCTACGGGGCGATAGTGTAAGATACAAGGTAATCGAGCCTTTTATGCATTGTCGTGTTTCTTTAGAAATAAACAATGGACAAATGGAGTCTTTAAACGTCTCAGATGTAAAGTTATTCACTATGAAAGTGACTCAAAAATGAATGAGAGTCTTTGGGATGCTAACAGCAGGTGATGGCTTGGTTAGCAATGGCCGCCCCTATGGGTGGAACGCTTTCCGAGTGCTAGATTACCCCCTTGTTCAAAACATGCGGAAATGGCTCCCTCTGCTGACTGTAGTCTTTAGCCTTTGGCCAAACATTCCTCCTATGATGCAAATATCGTCCCTTTGCATCATAGGAGGAATTTTTCCAGAAATAAAATGCATAAATCTCTTGTCTCGGGGATATGAGGGGGGAAAGCACAATCATTTGAATATACTCCAGGGTTTCTACTGATACAAAGCCACATGCTAATCGCTGAAGTAACTCTTTAAAGCAGGGTTATTCAAATCTTACCCTGAAGGGCCAATGCAGTCCAGAGTTTAGCTCAAACCCTAATCAAACACACCTGAATTTGGCAATCAATGTCTTCAGGATCATTTGAAAATCACAGGTGGGTGTGTTTGATCAGGGTTGGAGCTGAACTCTGCAGTGCATTGGCCCTCCAGGGTAAGATTTGAATAGCCCTGCTTTAAAGCAACAGTTTTTTTCAACAACAGAAGAATATGTAAAAGTATGCACAGTACTTAACATGATAATAACAGCTGGCTGACTTTTCCATTTGTTGATTCAGATTGTAAATATTATGGTAAATATATATTAAGTTATTTGTCACCTTAAGGATGATCACCATATTTATAACGAAACCATCATATTTAAAAATATGATATTCATTATACCATATCATTTATTGTTACTACTGTAAATCTATATTAAATTATTTGATCTTCATTGCATTCAGAATCTTTTAAAAATAATTTTGTTTCTGTATTTTAAATATATATATATATTATATTAACATATTTGAATGACAGTATATTTATTGAATTCTTTATCAAAATAAACAGAAAGTAGTACAAACTTTGATAGGTGATTGTTTTGAAAGAGTATTAATTCAGTAGCCTGACAAGCCAGACTCACATCAAGATGTTTGGTCTGGAAACTCACCATATATGGACAGGGCTCAATCCGAGGGGCGGGATAAACGGTTGTCTTTCAAACTCCCTCTGCACGCGATAGGATAGCGCTACACCAACCAGAGCAACGAAGGTGAAACAGAGCTTGGTAATAGATTAAACCTTTGCCGTATCCGTTCAGCAAAACCCCAAACACATCTTCCCTTTTTAAGAATGACTTCAGTGCCGTTCTTTGTCCTCAGAGAAAAGCTTAACTCCAAGTCTTCCAGAATCGCAGTCAAAGCTGATACGAAAGACCGCCGTTCGCCAGTTTCTGTGTTTACCAGAAGCAAGCAAACGCAACTCGGCCGTCGTCATTATGGCCCCGCCCACCGACTCTATACACGATGTGATTGGCCCATCCAGAGTGAGGGGAATACAGCTCAGAAGGGTATTGAGAGTTCCTAGACGACACTTGCGGGCAGATTAAATTTGCTGCCACTAGGGTGCGTCAAGATTTCTAGGCTATTAATTCAGACACAATTTAAAAAAAAACTTTTTTTTAGCTTAAGTACACCATATTGCCAAAAGTTTTGGAACACCTGCCTCTACATGCACATGGACTTTAATGACATCCCATTCATAATCTGTAGGGTTTAATATTGAGTTGTCCCATCCTTTGCTGCTATAAGTGCTTCAGCTCTTCTGGGAAAGCTTTCCAAAAGGTTTAAGAGTGTGTTTATGGGAATTTTTTACCATTCTTCAAGAAGCATGTTTGTGAGGTCAGGCACTGATGTTGGATGAGAAGGCCTGGCTCGCAATCTCTGCTCTAATTCATCCCAGAGGTGTTCTATTGGGTTGAGGTCAGGACTCTGTGCAGGCCAGTTAACTTCCTCCACACCAAACTCAGTCATCCATGTCTTTATGGACTTTGCTTTGTGCACTGGTGTGCAGTCATGTTGGAACAGGAAGGGGCTATCCCCAAACTGTTCCCACAAACTTGGGAGCATGAAATTGTCCAAAATGTCTTGGTATGCTGAAACATTAAGAGTTCCTTTCACTGGAACTAAGTTACCAAATCCAACCCCTGAAAAACAACTCCACACCAACCCCCCTCCACCAAACAAAAACACTCGGCACAACACAGTCAGGCAAGTACCATTCTCCTCATAACCACCAAACCCAGACTCGTCCATCGGATTTCCAAACAGAGAAGCGTGATTCACTCCAGAGAACACGTCTCCACTACTGTAGAGTCCAGTGGTGGCGTGCTTTACACCACCTGGTGCTTTACGCTTTGCATTGCACTTGGTGATGTAAGGCTTAGCTGCAGCTGATCGGTCTTGGAAAGCCATTCCATGAAGCTCTCTACATACTGCTCCTGATCATGGTACCACGTTTGAATTTACTAAGCTCCTGAGAGCGACCCATTCTTTCACAAATGTTTGTAGAAGCAATCTGCATGCTTAGGTGCTTGATTTTATTGGAACACCTGAATTAAATTTTTTGGAAAGGTGTCCCAATACTTTTGGCAATATAGTGTCTTATACCACACTATAGTGTATAGTGTTTATAAATAGTGCCTTTTGTCCCATGCTGGTGAACCTTTTACCCTGTGTGTGGGATTTTTTTAAACAAAATCACTTTTATGACTAATTTTTACCCAAAATCTGTTTCTACAAAATGTTCAATACAAACATACAGGTGCTGGTCATATAATTAGAATATCAAAAAGTTGACTTATTTCACTAATTTCGTTCAAAAAGTGAAACTTGTATATTATATTTATTCATTGCACACAAACTAATATATTTTAAATGTTTATTTCTTTAAATTTGGATAATTATAACTGACAACTAAGAAAATTCTAAATTCAGTATCTCAGTAAATTAGAATATTGTGAAAAGTTCAATATTGAAGACACCTGGTGCCTCATTCTGATCAGCAAATTCACTCAAAACACCTGTAAAGGCCTTTACATAGTCTCTCAGTCTAATTCTGTAGGATACATAATCATGGGGAAGACTGCTGACAGTTTGCTTGACAGTTGTCCAAAAGATGACCATTGACACCTTGCACAAGGAGGAAAAGATGCAAAAAGTCATTGCAAAAGAGGCTGGCTGTTCACAGAGCTCTGTGTCCAAGCACATTAAAAGGGAAGGAAAGGATGTGGTAGAAAAAAGTGTACAAGCAATAGGGATAACCACACCCTGGAGAGGATTGTGAAACAAAACCCATTCAAAATTGTGGGGGAGAGTCACAAAGAGTGGACTGCAGCTGGAGTCAGTTCTTCAAGAACCACTATGCACAGACATATGCAAGGCATGTGTTTCAGCTGTCGCATTCCTTGTGTTAAGCCACTCTTGAAAAACAGACAGCATCAAAAGCGTCTTGCCTGTGCTAAAGACAAAAAGGACTGGACTGCTGCTGAGTGTTCCAAAGTTGTCTGAGGAAACTAAATTTTGTATTTCCTTTTGGAAATCAGGATCCCATAGTCTGGAAGTAGAGGAGTGGGACACAATCCATGTTGCTTGAGGTCCTGTGTAAAGTTTCCATGGACAATGATGGTTTAGGTGCCATGTCATCTGCTGCCATGTCCATGGTCAATGCAGCCGTATACAAGGACGTTTTAGAGCACTTCATGCTTCCTGCTGCTGACAAACTTTATGGCAGATTTAATTTTCCAACAGGACTTGGCACCTGCACACAGCGCCAAAGCAACGAGTACCTGGTTTAAGGACCATGGTATCCCTGTTCTTAATTGGCCAGCAAACTCCCCTGACCTTCTGGTGAAAATCTATGGGGTATTGTGAAAAAGAAGATGCAATATGCCAGACCCAACAATGCAGAAGAGCTGAAGGCCACTATCAGAGCAACCTGGGCTCTAATAACAACTGAGCAGTGCCACAGACTGATCGACTACATGCCACACCACATTGCTGCAGTAATTCAGGCAAAAAGAAGCCCCAAGTATTGAGTGCTGTACATGCTCATACTTTTCATGTTCAGACTCTTCAGTTGGCCAATATTTCTAAAAATCATTTCTTTGTATTGGTCTTAAGTAATATTCAAATTTTCTGAGATACTAAATTTGGGATTTTCCTTAGTTGTCAGTTATAATCATCAAAATTAAAAGAAATACATTTTTTAAATATATCAATCTGTGTGTAATGAATGAATATAATATAAAAGTTTCACTATTTGAATGGAATTTTTGAAATAAATAAACTTTTTTGATGATATTCTAATTATATGACCAGCACCTGTATATTTTAATTAATTTTAATTTACATGAAAATTACATCACAATGCAACCTGTTCACATATTACTTCATAGTATAATATTATGACTGTTGTGATTTTGTCAAAAGTTCTTGACCTTAAAGTAATCTGACTATGTAAATTTGTGCAGAGTCTTTGCAGTTTATAAAAGGCTTATTTATTGATCAATCCTTCTGCTCCTTCTGCCTGACTTAAAAAAATAAACTCATGATATGGATTGATGCATTGCTGCCATCTAGAGGCATGGAGTATAATTATCATCTGCATCCAGCCTTCTAGTATAGTGTTTTAATGTAAATCACTTAGGTTTGTCTTGGGTGTCATATGTAAATATATTAAGTATAATTTTAATTGTAAAAACACAATGATAAAAGTAACATTGTAGTTAATTATTAATGGTTACATTGTAAGCATTGTAACACATTACTGTAGCTGTGATTTATCACAAAGCTTTTATATAAATAAAACATAAAATCTATAGGTCAGTGATTGATCAACCAAGTTGAGATTGAACAATTAAACAAATGAAAACTAGAATAATGAGACAACACAATAACTAATAATTATGTTTTGTTGTGTGTGTGTGTGTGTGTATGTGTGTATGTATATACAGGTCCTTCTAAAAAAATCAGCATATTGTGATAAAGTTCATTATTTTCCATAATGTAATTATAAAAATTAAACTTTCATATATATTAGATTCATTGCACACCAACTAAAATATTTCAGGTCTTTTATTGTTTTAATACTGATGATTTTGGCATACAGCTCATGAAAACCCAAAATTCCTATCTAAAAAAATTAGCATATCATGAAAAGGTTCTCTAAACGTGCTATTAACCTAATCATCTGAATCAACTAATTAACTCTAAACACCTGCAAAAGATTCCTGAGGCTTTTAAAAACTCCCAGCCTGATTCATTACTAAAAACCGCAATCATGGGTAAGACTGCCGACCCAACCCTGTCCAGAAGGCCATCATTGACACCCTCAAGCGAGACGGTAAGACACAGAAAGAAATTTCTGAACGAATAGGCTGTTCCCAGAGTGCTGTATCAAGGCACCTCAGTGGGAAGTCTGTGGGAAGGAAAAAGTGTGGCAAAAAACGCTGCACAATGAGAAGAGGTGACCGGACCCTGAGGAAGATTGTGGAGAAGGACCGATTCCAGACCTTGGGGGACCTGCGGAAGCAGTAGACTGAGTCTGGAGTAGAAACATCCAGAGCCACCGTGCACAGGCGTGTGCAGGAAATGGGCTACAGGTGCTGCATTCCCCAGGTCAAGCCACTTTGGGCTACAGAGAAGCAGCACTGGACTGTTGCTCAGTGGTCCAAAGTACTTTTTTCAGATGAAAGCAAATTTTGCCTGTCATCCGGAAAATCAAGGTGCCAGAGTCTGGAGGAAGACTGGGGAGAAGGAAATGCCAAAATGCCTGAAGTCCAGTGTCAAGTACCCACAGTCAGTGATGGTCTGGGGTGCCATGTCAGCTGCTGGTGTTGGTCCACTGTGTTTTATTAAGGTCAGGGTCAATGCAGCTAGCTATCAGGAGATTTTGGAGCACTTCATGCTTCCATCTGCTAAAAAGCTTTATGGAGATGAAGATTTGGTTTTTCAGCACGACCTGGCACCTGCTCACAGTGCCAAAACCACTGGTAAATGGTTTACTGACCATGGTATTACTGTCCTCAATTGGCCTGCCAACTCTTCTGACCTGAACCCCATAGAGAATCTGTGGGATAGTGTGAAGAGAAAGTTGAGAGACGCAAGACCCAACACTCTGGATGAGCTTAAGGCCGCTATCGAAGCATCCTGGGCCTCCATAACACCTCAGCAGTGCCACAGGCTGATTGCCTCCATGCCACACCGCATTGAAGCAGTCATTTCTGCAAAAGGATTCCCGACCAAGTATTGAGTGCATAACTGAACATAATTATTTGAAGGTTGACTTTTTTGTATTAAAAACACTTTTCTTTTATTGGTCGGATGAAATATGCTAATTTTCTGAGATTTTGAGGAATTTTGGGTTTTCATGAGCTGTATGCCAAAATCATCAGTATTGAAACAATAAAAGACCTGAAATAGTTCAGTTGGTGTTCAATGAATCTAAAATATATGAAAGTTTAATTTTTATCATTAAATTATGGAAAAGAATTAACTTTATCACAATATGCTATTTTTTTGGACCTGTATATAGAGGTCAGAGGTTGTTGATGCTAGAGGTCAGAGGAGAATGGGCCGACTGATTCAAGCTGATAGAAGAGCAACTTTGACTGAAATAACCACTCTTTACAACCAAGGTATGCAGCAAAGCATTTGTGAAGCCACAGCCTTGAGGTGGATGGGCTACAACAGCAGAAGACCCCACCGGGTACCACTCATCTCCACTACAAACAGGAAAAAGAGGTTACAACTTGCACAAACTCACCAAAATTGGTCAGTTGAAGACTAGGAATATGTTGCCTGGTCTCATGAGTCTCAATTTCTGTTGAGACATTCAGATGGTAGAGTCAGAATTAGGTGTAAACAGAATGAGAACATGGATCCATCATGTCTTGTTTCCACTGAGCAGGCTGGTGGTGGTGGTGTAATGGTGTGGGGGATGTTTTCTTGACACACTTTAGGCCCCTTAGTGCCAATTGGGCATCGTTTAAATGCCACGGCCTGCCTAAGCATTGTTTCTGACCATGTCCATCCCTTTATGACCACCATGTAGCCCTCCTCTGATGGCTACTTCCAGCAGGATAATGCACCATGTCACAAAGCTCAAATCATTTCAAATTGGGTTCTTGAACACGACAATGAGTTCACTGTACTAAAATGTCTCCACAGTCACCAGATCTCAACCCAATAGAGCATCTTTGGGATGTGGTGGAACGGGGGCTTTGTGCCCTTGATGTGCATCCCACAAATCTCCATCAACTGCAAGACGCTTTCCAATCAATATGGGCCAACATTTCTAAAGAATGCTTTCAGCACCTTGTTGAATCAATGCCATGTAGAATTAGGGTAGTTCTGAAGGCGAAAGGGGGTCAAACACAGTATTAGTATGGTGTTCCTAATAATCCTTTGGGTGAGTATATATATGTGTGTGTGTGTGTGTGTGTGTGTGTGTGTGTGTGTGTGTGTGTGTGTGAGAGAGAGAGAGACAGAGAGAGAGAGAGAGAGAGAGAGAGAGAGAGAGAGAGAGAGAGAGAGAGAGAGAGATCAGTTAGTTGGTTGGTAAAAACAATAATACTAATTTCATTATTAATTTTTTATTTATTAAAAAAGGCTCTTACAAAGCTTCTCAAATCCTCCTGAGCCCCTCTCCATATTTTCAGCGGAGTCTACTCTCCACCATTCACCTTTTAGCGATGTCCTACTGCAGAGCCTATGAGCTCATCAAGCAATGTCGCCATGGTTACGGCTGCTGTTGCGGCTCAGAAATAAGATGGCTGGTGTTTTTCCCCTCCTCTCCTTTTTGTATGAATGAACCAGAGCAGCTTTGCTCTTCACTCTTTTTTTCTTTACACTGTCTCTCTAATCCAATCTCCCTTCCTCTAATTCACAGCCAAGCAGGATAGTTAGTGATTTCAGCTAATAAGCAGGCAGACGGACATAGGACAGTGTTAGGAAGAGGTTTGCAGAAGCCCTCCATCCTTAAATGTACCTGAGTTGAACCTGCTAAATGGACTCAATCAATAATGCTATAGTGGAGGATTTACTGTTTAATAGATTGTTATTTTGACATGGCTGTTGAATTGCATTGCCCATGCATACAATAATGTTAATACTAATCCTAGTACTTTATTATTTAAGAAAACGTTAAAAAAAATTGCATGTATGGCTGCTGACCTAATCAGATGGTATTACTAGAACACTGTTCAAACATTTGGGATCTCTTTTTTACATTAAATTAATCAATAGTGACATTAAAGGTCCTGTTCTTCGCGATTCCATCTTTCAAACTTTAGTTAGTGTGTAATGTTGCTGTTAGAGCATAAATAATACCTGTAAAATTATAAAGCTCAAAGTTCAATGCCAAGCGAGATATTTTATTTAACAGAAGTTCCCTTTCAAAGCCTACAGCGAATGGCCAGTTTGGACTACAGCAGGAAGTGCAGGGATGTAATGACATCACTAGAACCGTTTGTTGACTAACCCTCCTCCGCCCGCAAGAACACGCAAAATAGGGGGCGTGGTCTTGTTGCTCTCCCACGTGGAGAAGAGCGCGCATTCAGCGCTTGCACCTCCCCGTTATGGTAAGAGGCGGGACCTTTCCGGGCAAAGTGCGCTAAGCTGCTGTCCAATCACAACACGGGAAGCGCTGGCCCAATCAGAACTCGTTACGTGTTTCTGTAGGAGGGACTTCATAGAACAAGGAAATCATCAGGCTGAGGACAGAGGAAACCGCGCTGTACAGATAAGTCAATTGTGTGAAAAATACTGTGTTTTTTTACACGCGAAACATTAACTCATGTTATATTGCACACTGTAAACATAATCAAAGCTACGAAAACACGCGAAGAATGGGACCTTTAAAGGGTAAATAACAGTTTCTGCCGATCTCATGTTAATCTTGAGTACCTATAGAGTAGTATTGGATCCTTCATATCTCTGAAGAGTCTTTAGTTACATCATCCTTATTAAAGACAGATACTCTGTACTGATTCTTTCTGAATATTCGTGGAGGCATGCAGTGGGTGGAGCTTAAGACACACACACACACACACACACACACACAAAACACAGACACTTTATGCAGTTTCACTCAAAGCCTGTGATTTCAGCTCATGACCGAGAACAAACACACTTGCAGAATTCCATTGCTGCTTCGGAAACATAAACTGCATCTACTGTTTCCTTAATGCTGGGTTATTTGGGAAGCTGAACAAGGTTATCTTTCCCTCACAACCAAAAACACACTTCTTTAGTGACATTGTTGGTTTCGTGGTCTAAGACCAAAATGCAGTGCTGACAACGGCTTCTGTTACCAAAACAAAGCTCATGGATGGGCGCACTCTTGCTCTCGCTCTGGTTTATGTGCGCACGTATTAATCCAGGAGAAGTAGCCACACTCTAAAGACTGCTGGGTTAAAAACAACTCAAGTTCGGTTAAAAATTGACAAACCCAGAAATTGGGTTGTTTCAACGGGTCCATTCACTGTGGGTTCAAACAACACAATTTCTGGGTTTGTCCATTTTCAACCCAACTTGAGTTGTTTTTAACCCAGCATTTTTTAGAGTGCATACAAGCAATTCTGTCCTTTATGGCGTCATACATGACCATAGTCGAAAAAAACGTTCTAACTTTGTTCGAATCCTAACGTACAAATGTGTATTTGACACAGAAATACTCCACAATATGTCCAAATCTTTTTTTATTTATTTAAATTTTGGCCTTGTTTAGCATGAGAATTAAACTCTTTAAAAGTACAAATAAGTCAGAATGCATGAAATAGCAATAGACCTCCCTTTAAAGAACAGAACAATTATTTCAAATAATTTACACAAAAATATTAAGCAGAACAACTTTTTTTATATATATATTTTTTACTGATAATAATATAATGTTCCTTGTGGAAAAAAATCTGTATATTAGAATGATTTTTGAAGGATCATGTGACTGAAGAATGGAGTAAAGATGCTGAAAATTCAGATTTACATCACAAATATAAAATTAATTTAAAAAAATAAAATAAATGAACGCAGCCTTGGTGAACATTAGAGAATTCTTTCAAAACATAAATAAATAGATTACTATCCCCAAACTAGTGTAGTGTATAGGTACACAAAATACTTAGCCAGTTTGACTACTGATACTTGTCTTGTGTTTGTACGCTAGAAGATGAACAATTTTCCTATTTCATGTGTTGAATTGAGATTCATAGTAGCACTTTTGCACCACTAGATGGTATGTTAGGATTATACTCATTGCAGAATGATCAAAACTAAATATATGTGATTAGAATCATTAGCTATTATTATTATTATTATTATTATTATTATTATTATTATTATTATTATTATTATTATTATTATTATTATTATCCATACTTAAATATCTGTATGTAGCCGTTATATTGTTTGTAGTTTGGCAAACATAAGTTCGTAAATTTCTAAATTGCGCTCTCTGTTGTAACATCTTCAGTGTATCAGCTATTATAGATTTTATGGTGATGTCCCGCAGGTATGTTCTTGCATGAAAGCACGTATGTTTTTTGACATTTACATCTGTAAACAGGTATATGAATACATGACTAAAACTAAACCATCTGCAGAGGTAACATTAATGTTCTAAAATTCGGGAGGCAGAGGTTCAGAGCTTTTGTTACATTTGTTTGAGAGAGAGAGAGAGAGAGAGAGAGAGAGAGAGAGAGAGAGAGAGAGAGAGAGAGAGAGAGAGAGAGAGAGAGAGAGAGAGAGAGAGAGAGAGAGAGAGAAACTTTGTATTGTACATTTCGGAAAGCGAGTCCCTCCAACTTTTAATGCTGACTCACAGAGGTCATGTTCACAGCATGTTGTGTCACACCTCCTCTTGCTTGTTGTTAGCCTTTAGCCTCCATAACGCCTCCTTGCAGGAAGTTTGTGCTGTGGTCACATTCTCTCTCATTTTAATTGCAGAGGGGGTGGAAGCAGCTTGAAGGGAAGGCACTGGTGTTTTGTCATGCTTAGTTGGCCTCTAACCTCCTCCTCCTCCTCCTCCTCTTGATTTAAATCAACACAAAACTACATCTCCCATACATGGCCCCTGCTGCTATCATGAGTCCCCTGCATTCAAGTTAAATCATTATTGGGCTCTTATTCAGATTTTTGAGTATCAACCATTTCAATTTGTCAAAAATAGTACCGTAAGTGCATCTTAATAGGTTTGTTTAGTTTGTGATTATGCCATTGTAAAAATGCCATATTCACTGTCAGCCATGATTAATTTATTTAATGAGCGAAAGTGACCAATAATAGAGGGTTACCAACATAAAGGAAGTTGTATTATGGTCATGTGATCTCTGAGATGACCCACTACATGTACAATTATTTGTTTGGGGTTATACTTTATTTTAAGGTACCCTTGTTTGTATAATTACACAAATAAGTATCGATTAATATTAGTTACTATGCTTACAAAAGGGTTTGATTTTGGGTTAGTTGCTTGTAATTATGTTTGCAAAGTTTCCATAATTTTTGGAAACTTTCCAGGATTTTTTTTAATTTTTGGGGGAAAGTTTCTGGAAATTTACTGGACATTTTCAACCCTACTTGTAATTATGTATAATTTACTGTCAGTCCATGTAGCATGAAACAAGAATATTGTAAAATAAAGTGTTACTATTTTTTTATTAGACTATACTGAGTCAATTGGGGTCTTCATCTTATGTGAGTCTTCATGATTTTAAGCATATTTGTATATTAAGTATGATACATTTGAGTGCATCATGATTCATAAATGATGTTGTACAAAGGGCTCTCTAGCTATTTTGTGCTGAAAGGGATATCCACCCCCAAATTAAAATGATCTCATCATTTATTTACCCTCATGCTGTCCCAGACAAATATGACTTTCATTCTTCTGTAAAACATAACCAGAGAATTTAAGAAAAATTTAGAATCTCTATCCTAAAGAGTCCATATAATGTAAGTGAATGGGTTGATTTGATGTGTGTAAGACAAATACTAATAGTTTTGGTAAAAAATGTTTTACACTATAAATCTTCTGGCCTTCTGTAAGCACTTACGTAGTTTTTACAAAATGCTTACATCATCCTTCACAATGTTTGCATCAAATGCACACATGCATGACATTTGACCAGGTTTATAATATTACAATGTAAGTAATCTCAGGTTTATATTACATTATGGGTCTCTTCCCCCCCCCCCCCCCCCACCACACACACACACACACACACACACACTTCTGTACTTCTGTTGGTCTATGTGGTTTACAGGGACTCTCCATAGGCGTAATGGTTTTTATACTGTACAAACCGTATTTTCTATCCCCTTACACTGCCCCTACACCGAAACCTACCCATCACAGGAAACATTCTGCATTTTTACTTTCTCAAAAAAACAAAACATGATTTAGTAAAGCTATTTGAATTATAAGGACATTTGAAATGCCCTCATAAACCACATTTATTGTCTAATACCAGTGTAATACCCATGTAGTTATACAAATTTGTGTCCTCATAAACCACATAAACAGGCTCTCTCTCTCACACACACACACACACACACACACACACACACACACACACACACACACACACACACACACACACACACACACACACACACACACACACACACACTGTCATTTAGCTTCAGAAGACATTGACGCATCAACTGCTGTCGTAAGGATTATAGTATTTAGTATTATGTCTATAGTATTATGTCTTGATGTAAATTAAAATGTTTATTTATTCATTCATGCACATTTCTCTGTTTTCTGTTATTTGATGTTATTTAGCCGCTAAAAGATGAAATTATTGTTGAACAGATCAAATACTCTTGTACAATTATCATAGAACTAAAGCAGGTCTTGGAGAAGATGGAGAGGATGCGCACTTGTTTAAAAAAAAGAAAAAAAGATTACATGTTATTCTAGGACACCTGCTATAGTGTGCATGTATTTTCCATTCAGTCTTTAATTTCCTTTATGGATCCTGCTATTTCCTTTTCTCCCCATCTTTCTTTTCCATCCACGCTAACTCGCTCCCAATCGCACTCCTGAAACACGCATGCTCACGTAGAGCATCTGCCGCGCGCTCACACACTCGATCGCTTGCTCTGCTGCTCTCCTGCCTCCCCCCTCACTCACACATACACTCACACACACACACCCCTTTCATAAGGTGCTGGCAGCAGCAGTGTTAGCAGCGGCAGCAGCAGCGACGGCAGCAGCATTGAATGAGGAGGGAGCCTCGGAGACAAGATGTAGTCGCGTGAATGGGCATGTATCCTCGCAGCCGCCGTCCTCCTTCACTGTGGAATTACGGAACAAAAGAGGAGGACCATTCTTCCGCATCTGCAGTTTCCATTTTTTTCCACCTTCCCCCTCGTCGCGGTTTTTCTGCCTTCCCCTCGTGCGTGGCGTCGTTTTCGACGGAGGCTAGTGGCAGAACTAGAGAGGAGGGAGGCTGACAAGGGCTTGTCTGCGGACTGAGATCACCAAAGCTTTGAGGTCACCTCAGAGGCCGTTCTCGCCTTTCTTCTTTTTTTCCCTCCTCCTTTGCGTTTTCTCTTTCCCAGGCAGGCCTTTTGTTTTTCAGCGGACTTGTCCGAGGGGCTGCCGTCGCCGCGCTGAATTGGGCTATTGTTGGACAGGCAGGCCTCTCTCCCTCTCTCTCTCTCTCTCCCTCTCTCTCTCTCCCTCCCTCCCTCCCTCCCTCCCTCTCTCTCTCTCTCTCTCCCTCCCTTCACTATACACTATCCTCCCTCCCCTCTTTTATCTTCCTTCATCACTCTATCCTTTCATCGTGATGCACCTTGCTTAAACTCATATGTGTGTTTGTCGGTACACACGCACTGTCTTCGCACTGCTTCTCGTTTTCCTTCTCGTCCCACCCCGCCGCCCCCCTCTTCTCCCATCCCCGCAGTGCCTGGCGATGTAATGTGCCCTTCGTGGCACACAAATCCGGATGTTTGGCAGGGGGTCGGCGGGATTTGTTCCAGCCAAGGGTGATGCCTCAGAGGACAGCCCATCCCAGCGCTCCCACGCCCACCTCCAACCACTGAGCACGCCCGCCTGCGCCGCCACGTGTCACCCCCGGTTTGCGTGCGTACGTGCGCGTATGTGTGTATATGCGTACGCACGTGTGCATGTGCGAGAGCGCCCTTACCATGACTCTGGCCTGATACCTGGACTGGGGTGTCCCCTGCCAATGTGGGGTAGGGACTGAACCTCAGGTTACTCCCCACCCCCTCCCTCCCCTTACCCTCTTCCCTCTCTCCCCCCCTTCTCCCCTCCCCGGGTAACCTGCCGGCATGAAGAAGACCCGCAGCGGCAACCTCAGGCGGGCCTGGCCCAGCTCGGATATATCGGAGCGGGCCTTAGAGCGCATCCGCACTCGCAGTGAGAAGGACTACCACCACCATAAGCACTTTCCACCGCCCCCTCCTCCGACCCACATCTCCCCTTCTCCGCGGGGCTACATGACATCAGGTGGGTCCCCCAGGACCTCTGATTCACCTTGGACCAGAGGTCGCAAATCAGAGTTCCTCAAATCCGGTCCTGAAGGGCCACTGCCCTGCAGAGTTTACCTCAAACCCTGATCAAACTCGTCTACCTGTACATTTCTAGTAACTCTAAAGACCTTGACTAGCTTACTCAGGTGTCTTTGAGTAGGATTGGATCTAAACTCAGCGGGGCAGTGGCATGCCAGGGCTGGATCTGAGAAACCCTGCCGTAAATGTTTGTTAGCCTAATGTATTAGTAACCTGCCGTTCTCCATCATCAACGTGTCTTGTTTAACTGGGCATGCAAGGCTTCTGTATTTGATGTGCTGATTGATAGGAGCTTTTGAAGCAGACTACCATGTGAAGCAATCACAACAACATGAGGAAAGAAAAGGATGAATCAAGTATCATGCATCCACCATTTTGGTCCCAGCAAGGGTTTTACAGCATTAAGTTTGTAGCATCATGAATAACAATTCTGGCAGCTTGTTTCCTTGTTGTACGAGTGTAATAAGAGAGATTGTGAGATGGCCTCAGGATTCATGGCTGCTTTTCTCCATTTTGGTTGTGAGTCTTCAGTTATTGTTCTGAATATTCAGCTGGAGAGCTGGTCAGGCCTGTAGAGGAGCTTAATAGTGGAATGGGAAGATGAAACATCTCTGTGATAAACCAGTTGATCTATGTTTGAGGGAAAGACAGTTGCCAGTGAATGTGGTACTTATACTATTTTGTTGAGGAAATTATTCGATACCTTTGATCAAATATTATGTAACATTAGATTAACTAAGCCTGTCCCACCCCAGAGGTCTTGACCTTTCTTTGCTGTATCCAAAAACTGTATACAACTGTCATACATTTCCATGATCTGTTGAATTGAAGATGTTTAATTTAGTAAAAAATCTTTTAAATGTAATCTTTTTTTAAATGTAACAAATTTGAATCACTACTTTCAACACCATGGCATGGCATGAAGACAAGTAAATTACCACAAATTTAAGATAAAGAATCCATAAAATGTAAGAATTCAAACTGTGTAACGATCAAATAAATATTGTTTCTTTAGGTATTGGTAAATGAAGTTCTGCAACATCTTAAACCAGCTAATCTTAGTTGTGTTAGGTTAATTTAGGCAAATTATGCACCATTTTTATCCATTCTACTCTAGTGATTTGTATTTTTACAAATCACTGAAATTGTATTTTTAATTAATTTAAATTGTGAGGTTTATTTAATGTTTATTGCTAGAAATAAACATACAAATCAACGTTTTATACTGCTTAGGTCCCAATCTTTGCTAACAGGGTTAATTTTTTTTTTTTTTTGAAATCTCATTTAAAACACCATTTATATAAATTATAGTTTGACCATCTGAGACTAACTATTATCATTTTATATAGGTTAAGTTTCTCTTTTCACTGACCATTTGCTGAAAAAGTATTCTTCTCTTCATAAGACCCTATTTTGTACCCAATGGAAAGTGCAACAAAGCAGACTAGTGTTCACCTGATGAGATTTAAATTGTCTGTACTCTGAAGCAGATACTAGGTGTCTACACCTAAATTATCACTTTTTTTTTCAGGTCTCACTTTTTTAATGCTCCAATTCCTTTACAGCTAAGTGGTTTAGAGGCTGACATTTTGCCATCTTTCCCTTTGTTCTTTAAAGCAAAAGTTCACCTAAAAATATAAATTGTCATAATTTACATGGCATTCCAAACCTTTTTTTCCCCCACCATAGATCACAAAATAAGATGTTTAAGAGAATGTTTGGGCTGCACTTTTCCATCACAATGACTGTCAGGTTACGTGCGATAATTTTGCGTGATAAACAGATTTACAAACCAGGCTTATTGCAAATACGTGCCTGGGGCAACATTTTTGCTAAATGAAATTAATGAATATGTTGCTTGCATGAAAGGAATGTCCAATGAGTGGTGCAAAAAGCAAGTTCAGTTTTATCTAAAACAAATGACCATGAATCTGGAATCTGTTTGATTATGATAGTTGTTATACATATCGTGTTAGTTCGGAAACACATTGGCAAGATTTTACGGCTTCCCGTGTTTCAGTATTGTATGGTAGAGGGTGCTATTACACATCTTCTGAAAGAGTAAATCTCCAGACCAAAACACAGGAAAAAAGAAGCAGAAACGAGCGATAGAAGCATTGCTTATGCACTTTGTAATCTTTAAAAAAACAAACAAAACAGTTTTCTTAACTTTTTGAAAAAATTATCTTAAAGCAGAGGCTCTGTTTTTTTCTTTTGATATATGTTAAGATATTAATATAACTAAATATTCTGGGGACATGACATTTGAAAATGAAATAGAAAATTTTAAATGATAAAAAACAGTGACGATGGCTGACAACTTTTTACTTCAACGCTGTAGGGGAAAGAGTTAATATGCAGTGAGTGGTACTAAAAGGTTAATGCCCTATTACATTTGAAAATAACATACCACCTACACTAAACCCAAGCAAACATGAGATAAAAATATATGCTTTGTTCTTTTATCATGACTCGTGTTTCAAAGGACTTGTACTCCGCATTGCAAGTGCAGTGTTGTACCAGGCGAGCTACTTCAGAAAAGACATACATATGGAGCTGGTTATGTGATGCAAACTTCAAACGTCTGGTTTACAAATCATGCACTATAAAAACGTTTTGAGGTAATAACATAGTATTGTGCAAGGAAGCATGCAAAAATAAGTCTTTATTAATAGATAGTCTGCTCTGGTAATAATTTTTTGTGTGAAAAACAGACTTTGTAATAAAATCACAGATAACTGCAACATACATGGATCAGTGCAGAAAAAACTCCTTTGTTGCCTTGTGTCCTTCTCAGGAGGGCATCATTTTAGCAACCAGCTTTACAGTGTGACCACCTACAGTAGGTGTCAAGAGTTCCTTAAAGGGGTAGTTCACAAAAATTAACATTTTGTCATAATTTACTCACCCTCAAGTTGATCCAGACCTGTATGAGTTTCTTTCTTTTGTTGAACACAAAAAAGAAGAGTTAAAATGTGAACATTTTAAAGAATGTTGGAAATTGACTATCATAGGAAGTCAATGGTTACCGTCAACTGTCTAGTTGTCAACATTCTTTAAAATATCTTTTTTTGTGATAGTATTTCATAGTTTCAAAATATTTTTGTGGAAACGATGATACATTTTTGAATCTCATATTTCTTGCACGAGCCTGTGGAATCCTTTGCTGAATCTTTCACTACAAGCAAAACCAATATATTATAAAACATGTTCCTACAAAATATAAAAATTCTCCCAGTGTGAAGAGTTGTCTTTAATATTATTGTGGATTTCAATTTGAAACCCTCTTTTACTTCTGTAATGTGACATATTTCCAATGGACAGGATATTCCATTAAAAAAGTATGGGTTTGTTTCAAAGTGCAAGCGTGAGGGACGTGTGTATTGGCGGGGGAGCGCCACATTAGCAAAACTAATTTGATTTCCCACAAAAAGTGCTCAGAATGTCTGGTGTGTTTTAACAAGAAAAAGAAAATGAAGAATAAAAATATTTATAGAAGATTTAACCATTTAAACTTGTTTTTAGTTATTCCGTTTGGCTGAAAGTATGGTGTATTATTAAAAAAAAAATCAGTAAACTAGCCAGAAAATACGAGATATAAATTTTCTTTTGGTTTATGTTATAGGCTACACAGACAGGTATATCCCGAGTTTGCAGGGGTTTTTTTATCCATAGAGTCAAAGTATGACTGAAACAACATGATCAGAGCTTTTTTCTTGGGTGTGCTTGTTTTTACCATTTACATGGGAATGTAGGACACTACACACTCAATGTTAACAAACTTTTGAGACTATATAGTTTAAATGACCAACCTAAAAGCACATATAGTTGTCTTTGTAAAGAAATGCTCACTATATGTATCTTTGGAGCCACTGCTGAACAAATGCTTCCAGTATGAATACTCTCGTGTGTCTGCAGCTGCAGTGATGATGTAGTTCCACTGACGTGAAGCTCAAGCTTGTGGTGCGAAACGGCCTTTAGGAATTGATTGACTGGTGAAGAGTGGGTGTTACATACTAATATGAATTGCTATGAAAGAGTTTGATAGACAATGCCGGGTAACATTATCCGGAAGCCTTCTTGACGGTGACGTAAGCAAAAAAGGAAAGTCTAGATTCTGATAAAATTAGGAAAGGAACTAACAATTATTTTTTCAATCGATTAATCTATTGATTATTTTTTTAGATTAATTGAATCAACTAAAATATTTTTTCCCCAGTTAATCTATTATTTTCTGGATAATTGATTAATCCTTTGGTTAATTAACCAATAAATAATTGCCATAACTAATCTATTTATCACCCACGCAGCTCATAAAAAGCAGGATGCTGTATGACCAGCCATATTAGTTCACCCAAAAATGAAATTGATGTCATGAATGACTCACATAATGTCGTTCCACACCCGTAAGACCTCCATTCATCTTCAGAACACAGTTTAAGATATTTTATATTTAGTCCGAGAGGGTATCCAAGTGCACACTACCGTTCAGAGTAAGTCCAGAAAGGGAATAAAAAACATCATCAAAGTAGTCCATATGTGACATCAGTTAGTAAGTTAGAATCTCTTGCAATAAATACATCTCGAAATACATTTTGGTCCAAAAATAACAAAAACTACGACTTTATTCAGATTTTCTTGCTGTTATCTGTTTGTTTTCAAACCTCAAATAAAGATTCAAACGGTTATGAATCAGAGTATCGATTCATGATTCGGATCACGTGTCAAACTGCTGAAATCACGTGACATTGGCAATCTGAATCATGAATATACTGTAAATAGTCTTCTGACTAAACGCAAACGTGACCTTATACTGACCTTATACATATTTTTCTTCATAGAATTTTTTATTACTGTGTTGTATTTGTATTGTTTATGTTCACTGGAAGCTTCAGCACACAAAAAAAATCCTTGTGTGTAAAAGCACACTTGACAATAAAGCTCTTTCTGATTCTGATTCTGATTCTGAATCAATACGCTGATTCATGATTCATAACCGGACATTATAGTGTTTATACACTTGCATACGCTCTCAAGCTAAATCTAAAATATCTTAAACTGTGTTCTGAAGATGAACAGATGTCTTACGGGTGTGGAACGACATTAGGGTGAGTCATTAAAGACATTTCATTTTTGGGTGAACTAACCCTTTAAGCACAAAATAGGGACTTTAAACAACAGCTGCTGATGTAACAGCAGCAGCATTCTGGCGTTCTATCGTGCATGCGTGACTTTAACTGTTGCTTTGCGACATTCTACAGCAACCATCTATTGCGGGAGAGCCACTGATTTGTCATAGTCATTAATATGTGACTGATTAGATAATTAAATGTTGTATTTTCTGGCTATGTGGTTAAATATATTTTTATAAATATATATCGTCTGTGGAATGCATAGGACCATAAAATGTTCGATGTGTGTTTGCATAATGCTACACAGCCTGTTCACGCAGACATCATACATCATCACCGTGTTTTACGAATGCTGTGCAGACAGAGCGAGAATTGCAAACAAACAGCAATAACCTAACTTTCCTTCTGAAAGTGACAAGTATCTACATTTCAGGTTTGAGAGTACAGTTCTATGTACCACTGACTTTGCCCTATGCAGATAATTCACTGAGATTCGACTGTTGCCATATGATGTAATCCAATAATGTTGTCTCTGGTCGTCTGGCTTCTGGTCTGTTTTGGAGAAGGCGTGATTTTGGATGGCGATTTTGAGGGAGGGTGGGATCAAATTCTTTCAATGCTAGAAGCCTAAAGTTAGCATTTCCCAGTTCACCCATTGCACCTTTAAATGATCCGTTACACCATCATCTTTATTGTTGCTTAGTGATTTTTGCATTCTTTGGCAACGGCAGTTAACAGTTTACTTCCGGTCACAGTTGCAGTTCCATCAGCATCTGCTGCTTAAAGTCCCTAATATATGGGACTGAGAACCGTATTCTAGCGCTGTGTAAAAATTCACTGTAATAGTCAAAAAACTTGCGATGCTGAAAGGCCTATGCCATTTCAGTTTTACAGTGTTTTGCAGAGCACCATTTTATTCAGTCTCGTTTTTAAAAATGTCCGAATGTTACTGTTATTAAAAAACAGAGTGGATGTGAAATTAGTTTGTAAGGGAACACCCGCCCCAACCGACAGATCACCAAAGACAATTCTAAATTCCACAAAAAGTATACATTTATTTAAGGTGGAAAAAGTAATTAAAGGAGAAATGGTTTCAGGGTGCTCCAAGGCCAACATAACAAATAAAAGACACTTCAAAATAAAAAAATGTAAAAAAAATATATAAAATACCTTTTATATTTTACAAAACAAAATTACAAAGAAACTTCCCTAACTCCCTAATAATAAATAAATAGCAAATAAAGTCAAAATAAATGCCAGGACACCTCTACGCTCCTAACACATGAAATGAACACACTTAATTCATCATAATCAAATGAACATAGTCTTAGTGAAGAATTTGGGATCTGTCGACAGGAGAAGGCATCCAGAGCTCTTCATGCCACAAGGCCAACGCCAGAATGAGCTCCCCATCATAAGCGCCACCCTTTTAAAGCGACACCTCAGTAGATTTGCCAATCAGACTCCTCCAAAAACAGCCAATCCCTACACACATAAAGGAAGAACAACCCACACTAAACAGATACCGAGGATCGTAACACCAACATATAGAATATTTTTGTAATAATGGCTGATCCGCCATCATGGGGGAACATAAACAGTGCGACGAATCGACGCATTCTACACAAAACAACAAATTTACATAATCACGCAATCGATTATGTTGACAAGTCGTTACAGCTCTAGATAAAATATTACAAAGCCAATCACATTTTTTTCTATTTTGCATAACTTATAAATCAATGAGACCAGGAATGTGCATTAAGAAGGTACTATCAGTTTTGATTTGATGTCGACTAAGGGTTTCGTCTTGCTTGCCTGTTTTCCAGTGAATACTTAGTGGCACAAAGTAACTACACACGCTTGCACGTAGCACCGGCCCAGCTGTGACAGAGTCCCTGATTTAGGCGTGGGAGAAGAACGAGGCCATGCTAGTGCAGTAATAGCCTGGCCTCTGTAGTAATGTGTGTGAGAGAGAGAGAGAGAGAGAGAGAGAGAGAGAGAGAGAGAGAGAGAGAGAGAGAGAGAGAGAGAGAGAGAGAGAGAGAGAGAGAGAGAGAGAGAGAGAGAGAGATAGAAGAGGCTGTGCTTGTATAAATCGCTGGTCTCCGCCTCCAGTCAGCTGATAGATTTGTAGAAATCACCCAGCCACTATGAGGAACTCAGTTAAGCCTTTGGGATCTTTTGCATTAATAATGACACACACATGCATGTGTGAAAGATGTGCGTGCCATGCATAAGTCCTCATATAGTGCCTCTTGCTTTCCCTGTTCTGACACACACACACACACACACCTATTTTAATATAGACCGTCTCATTATTTCCTCACAACACAGATTCGCTCTGTCGTTCTATTTTTTCTCTCTCTCTCTTCTACACATACTATCACTCGTTGCACCAGGCTAAAAATATCCACCCCAGTTCTGGACATCCCAGATGCTGACATCACTAGTGGGACTGTATGCAGGATTTGCATGGCATGATTTGAGAATAGAATGAGAGCATGAGAGAGGGAGGGATGGCGAGCGTTCGGGCCACAGAAATAGGACTGCAAGCTAACATACTGAATTCGTTAATAGTCTGTCCTATTTGCGATATTTGACCTTTCCGTCGTGTAGTAAAGAACGTCGATCTCCATTTTGTGCCAGGCCTGAAGGTTACTATCAAATCCTTATATAGTTACATGGAGGGTTACTGTGAATGTGCAAATAGTATGAATGTATCTTCATCACCTCCTTATTCAGGTAATGCGCTTGTAGTAGTGTTGGCTATGGAGTACGACTGTGCTTCTTGTCTTAAGAAGAAAGTGGGTCAGCAGAGAGTCTGGGCCTAGTCTAAGGGGACCACCCTGAGCACTCATCTCTATCCCCTTCCTCACTTTTCAGTTACGCTGGACTGTTTTACATTGCTGAGAATCAGAGCCAAGTTGACTCAAGAATTTAAAAGATTCTTTTAATATAGAATGAAGCTAAAAGTTTGTGTACCAGCGCTATGTGTTCCCATTGCTGTAGACAGATTGACTGGGTTGAAAGACAACATTTTGGTCTTCAGAAAAGAGAATAATAAAATGAAATTCTGTGGTTGAACACTATTAGGTTTGTCCGATTTCATCAAACTACCCTCAATACAATGAGGTCCATACTATATACTATATTTTGCACTTTTTCTTTATGACTAAGCAAATGTAAGCAAATTTGTGACTTACCTTGTGAACTCCTTTGTACCGAATATCATATTTCCTTATTTCCATATTTCCATTAAAGCCCAAGAGATTCTTTAGAACTTACTCTTTCTGAGATTAAAAGCAAAAGGACATACCAAAATAATAAGAAAATTAAACTATTTAATGGTAAATGCTTAAGAGTATGATTGGATAATTATTACAATGATTATTATGTTTCTAACATGTTATATGTTTGGCAACAGTTTGTCTAACCCTAATTGATGGAGTGTGTAGCTTTTCATTTCTTAAACAACCATGTAGGAAGACATGTCATGACCATATTGCAGCACCACAACGTTCAGAGATTCATCAGGCTCAAATTGTGAACGAATGGTTGGGAAAGAGCATAAAGAATAATTTCCACACATGAATTTGCTCTTCTGGGTCCAGACTCCAGCAGACCTTTAATTAAGTAAAAGTCTTTGGGATGTGCTGGAGTAGACTTTACAGAGTGTTTGACTCTTGCATTGTCAATACAAGACCTTGACCAAAAATGAATGCACCTCTTGATGGGAATAACATCACAACATTTATTTACGTCAACATTTAGCACTCTGAAAAGTCTACTCCAGCACATCCCAATGACTTTCAATGACTTAAGTGTCACATTTTTTTTATCATTCAAGACGTTGTTTCACTTGGAAATGTCATAGTGGGAAAGACGATGACAACTTGCGTTTCATACTAGCCTTAAATTAGCAAAATATAGAAGCATTTTGACTTGTGGTCTTCAACTACAGTGGACCCTCTTTCGATGTGACAAATTAATCATTACTTTATTGCTGTCCAAAACTTGTAGCCATGTTGGCAGCCATGTTTTATTCTAGCAAATGCTCTTCTTTTTCTGATAAAACCACCTTCTCTCATTTTCACTCTTCAGTTTTCTCAATAGTTTCTACAAAATTATTTAATTTACTGATCAATTTTTTTTGTGAGAGATTGAATTACTATTTATAACCACACAAGGTATTAACTGTATAATTTGTCACTTTGTGTTTAGTGATCAATCTGATTGCCAATTGGGTGCGCACATGTATACTTGCCCAAATAAATGCCTCTGCAATATAAATCCTTATCTACTATTCCTGTGCTATATGCAACCATTACAGAGTTCTGTGACGCTGCTAATGTTAAAGCTACACTGTGTGATATTTTCTCCCATCTAGCGGTGTAAAGGTATATGACCATCCAGTGAATATTAGTTTCAGTTCCTCTCAATTCCGATTTCGCTTTAACTCCTACGGTGGCCGATTTAGTCCAAGATTAACATGGCAATCCCCCTCTTCACATTCGACACGGTGACATCGAGTGTTAAAACGCGAAAGGCGAAGCTTGAATTTATGGGTATGTCCCTCTTTGGCTAATGTACTTTCAAGATGGAGGTTCAACATGGCGACCGGCATTCGAACCCCTCACCCGTATGTATTTTCAATGGCATATTATAAACTTACGAGAATACTATATATTTATATTATATATATTTTTGAAAAAAACTAAGTGTTTTTAGCTAGGAATAAACTAAAAAAGTTACACAGTGTAGCTTTAAGCACCAACATTGTTGAATCCTTCGTTCCCCATATGACAAAGAGTTTTTGAATTTTGCAGTTGCACCATACACGTGTGTTGTCCATGACTTTTCACTCATGTATGTATGTTTTGGAAGAGTGGAGTTTGTATATGTGGCTTCCATTTCTTGGAGGGCATTTACACTTGGTCTTTCAGATACTTTACGATTTCTGCTACTCCATCCCCAGACTCTCTTCAGAGGTTGGCCTGCTTTTGGCAAGGGCTACTCTTGCCCAGGCTAAATTTGGAATCCAGTGCCACAGCATCTGCCTCAAACACATATCTCAGAATATTTTCTCAGAAAGGTTTTTATATGCCCTTTTTATTTATTTATTTTTTTTAGATGTAACTGTATAATAGAGTATTTTCTGTACTCTTGTTTTGAGTACTTTCTGTAACAGAGGCCTTTTCGGATAGATATTTCTAAAAGTAATTTATGTAGTAGTTTTATGTATGTATTTATTTTGTCGTGAAAGTGAGTGACTTTTAAGCATCTTTATTAAAGTGCTCTTATTATGCTATATGAAAGGTTCCTAATTTTGTCTAGGAGACCTACAATATATTTACATCCATCAAAGGTAAAAAACTGTGATATTTTCTCATAATACACATTGCATTTCATCTTGTTTATCAAAGAGTCTGAAAACGGTTTGATCAAGTAAACCCTTAGGCTACTTTTTCGCAAGACTACTGCTCTGATTTGGCCCAGTCTGTTGTGATTGGTCTACTGCTTACAGCGGGTATTGGGATTTCACCTCAGGAGTAGAGCTGCGAAATTAATCGTTAAAAGATCTCGATTCAAACACCTACACAATCTCATTTCTAGTTGACAAACAGCCTGTATTAAACCTTTGACAAAATTACACTGGAACATTTAAATCTGCAAAATAGAGCAAATCACCTTTTGAAAGTTTCTTCAAATAACGATTGTTACGTTACACCAAGTAAATGGTGACAAGTGACTTACATTTTTTTTCCCCACTGAATCACTGAATTTATTCAAGAGATTTATTAAAAAAATGCTGATTTATCCAGTGATGAAACAAGTATTTGTGAGTCATTGAATCATTTTTTTTAAATAATTCATTCAGCAATTAACATTTTGTCAGTATCTCTAAAAAAATTACATGTTATTTTGTTAGTTGTCTATTCAGAATCATGGGAGAATAGTGATCTCAGTTTAAAACCAAAAATTGGGATTCTCAATTTATCCAGAATTGTGAAGCTCTACTCCGGAGGATTCCTCAGCACTTGTATACTCAATGATACAAACAGTAATGATGGCATTGTTTTTTTTCCCCCATATCAATTCCAGTGTGAGTCCTCATCCTTTTAAAGTGCATGCAGAGTGGATTTTCATCAAAGAAAACAGCGTCTTCTCAACATGTGGACAACTTGAACCAAACTCATCCAGGCCTCAGCTATAACTACAGTGTTTGAAGGCGGGTCAAAGTAGACTTTGTTTGCAGGCAGCCAATAATAAACCATAGGTTGGCATTATGCAAATTTGTTAGACTGTTATGTAGATATGTAACAGGAAGTAGGGCTAGGTCCGAAGTCATGCTACAATGAAGTCAGAGCTTTCCCAATCCAATCTTTTTCCCCCCTCGTTTCAAGAAATATCTGCATACACACGAGATCACTGAAACTGACTCAAAATGATGTAGTATACATGCCAGGCCAGTGTGTGGCGCTGTAATTCTGCCACAGAAATACACTAAAAACAGAGAAGAAGAGTTGTGGCTAGAAGGGGTACAGCAAAGGTAGGAGGTGAGGCAAAACTCAAGGGGGTAATCTAGCGCTCGGAAAGCGTTCCACCCCTAGGGGCTGCCATTGCTAACCAAGCCATCACCTGCTGTTAGCATCCCATTGACTCCCATTCATTTTTGAGTCACTTTGACAGTGAATAACTTTACATCTGAGACGTTTAAAGACTCCATTTGTCCATTGTTTATTTCTAAAGAAACACGACAATGTATAAAAGGCTCCATTACCTTGTATCTTACACTATCGCCCCGCAGAAGCTGTTTTTGTAAAAATAGGCTAACGATTGCGTCATAACCAACGCGACCCTGTCGCACAGTTGAGAAATTACCGTATAGACCTGAGGAGACGCTCCCAACAAATCTTTTACTGTCTATGAGGCAGTCGGGGGGACGTGGAGACATGTCCTGGAGACTAGTCTGATAAAGTCAAGGGGGAAAAATGGGGAGAAGCCCATAGTGAGCCAAAAGCAACGGGAGAAAATATTTAAACAACGTGATTCAGATTTCGCTTTCCACATCTACTAGAAGACTCACAGCTGTCAGACAGGAGGCTCACGTCACATCTACGTCGTCAAGCTCAGTCTGAGCCTGCGCAGTTCGCTCAGCCATCAGGAAGTGAGTGCCCCTAGGTTGACTTCATTATTTCGCCGTAGACGTCAATGGGGTCGCTGTGTCCATTTCTTTTACTGTCTATGGCAAAACTGCACAATAAAATAACAAATAAATTCGCAACTTACCAGCTTGTATTTTATTGTCACCTACACCTACCCCAACACTAAACATACCCTTCCAATAATGCAAGTACAGTAATAAAATGAATTAATATGGATGTGCGCATGCACAGTGCCCGTAGTTGTATCCCTTTCTAGTCTTTCACATTTGGGACGTGGTGTATACGTAAAATATACGGATGGGCAGTACACACGAAAATGCAAGGGTGTCATTTTCAGATTTATCCACTCTGGGATGCGGTTTCAACAAAATATTGTTTTACAAAATGTATATGTATACAGCTAAACACATCTCTTTGTGGACAGGGCCTAGAATTGCTGACTTGTAGAATTCTTTTAGAGTTCTTTTAGGAGACAGTCACTTTATTTGTTGTGTATTTTAATCTTAACATTTTTGCAGAGTTGCAGACCTTTTACAAACCACTATATTACACACTGCATGAAAGGTAATAGTTGAAAAAGCATAAATAATAAATGTAAAGTTTTCTTAGAAATGTTCAAATTTAAACATTTATAGATATTGTATGTTTACATGGTCTGCTACATATACTGTATAGTTCTTTGTCAATATCAGATAATCTGAGAGCGTAAATGTGGGTTGTTCAGGGGGCGGAACTCAATTTTGGCACAAGCTAACCAGACCAGTCAATAGCATAACATAGACTGCCATTGATTTTAGCTCATGGTGACCTTGGCTGCTCATAAACAAATAAATGAATAAAAAAACTTGATATTTTGGTCCAAGATTTCACATCTATAATCATTAGCATGTTTTATTGAAGTTGACATTTAAATCCATTGATCCAAAGATAAAATGCTTCTTATAAATTGCATACAGTGCTGGACTCATTACGCAGATTTGCAGAATGAAAGTGTGCCAATGCAGTGGAGTGTAGTGGCCTACAGTCTGTTTACTCTCATCTGAAGCAGTGCTAAGCTAGGCTAGCTGCAGCAGCACATTAACCCTGCTGGGCTAGTGCTCACAATGGCTGCGTCCGAAAACCTACGCAGCTGACTTGTTGCCTTTCTGCCTTATCAGACAATGACTTGTATGGCAGTGTTTTGTGCATGAAGGCACCTCACAAAACTAATATCGGACAGACTTCTGAGGCAGTGCAACAGTTTAAGGTGTGTGTGTGTGTGTGTGTGTGGGGTGGGGGGGGGTGGGGGGGTGAAATGCTGTTTCATGCATACTGTTGGACGTTTGATTGAGTATATCTGTATTAAAAATACTCCTTCCGGTTTCTCACAAGTTTTGGAGAGTTTTTTTCGAGTATGGTTCGACTTGACGTGAACAGAACAGAAGGTCCTTGTATGGGCCGTACGGGCTCTTCTCCCGGTAGGGTGCGTGCGCGTGACTAGAGCGAGAGAGGAAATGCACGCGCATAAACACTCTCAGGTGCAGAGTGCAGATCCAGTCGTCCGTGAACACTGTTTCTGCACTGTTTGAACGCAGAAATGACGGGAAGCTTCACAACATCGCTTTAGTTGCGTCGCAAAGTGGATCTCCACCGTTCACTACTGTCAGGACTTTACCAAATCATACCAAAGAAGTTTGTTTTTGACGGAGCGGTCCCAGCAATAAAGGTTCGGTCCTGCTTTGGAAGCAGCTGGTGAGTAAAACTGCTTCAAATGTCTGTGCTGTTGTCGCGTGAGTAAACATCAGTAAACGACCCGATCGCGTGCTTCGCCATTCAATTGCGTTAACGGACTCTATTTTTGTTTTATGTATAATGTTACACTAGTCTGACGTGCAAAACCGTTTTGCTTGCTACTGCTAAGGTTTAGTTTTATACAATAGTCCATAAACCTAATCATGTCCTCATAAACTGTGAGTAAACACACACAAATGTTGACAGGCCACTAAATAGAGTACATACCACATTTCTTTTATAAATATAATAAAACTAAAGACTTTTCGGAGATATGAAGGATGCAATACTACTCTATAGGCACTCAAGATTGACATGAGATTGACTGAAACTGAGTGTTTCACCCCCCCTTTAATGATCTACAGCAAAATAGAGCGAACTTTGGTGAGAACTAAACACATATTGAATTACTACAGTAGTAATTTCACTCTAGAAATGACATCAGAAGTGGAAAATATTGGTAAAAAAACTTACATTTACACACAAACTGACCAGCAAACGCTACTTTCGGGTGCCATATTTTTCCCCCAGCTCAACTGTCACTGAATGGAAAGCATAGGATTGTGGGATACCAAAGGCAACGAAGGATACATTTATGCTTCAAAAATCGATCAGATGAAGGTCTCTTAGCATACAGGAAGTGAAGCAAACATTAGATTCGGACATTGCTTGATGCCTTCCTGCCTTCAAATGTGTCCTCCGAAGGCAGCATTTTCCAGGTTTCGGACACAGCCAATATCGTCAGTGTTTATCTATTGGTACACAGTACACTTGTAATATCTAGACCAGGGCTGTCCAAACTCGGTCCTGGAGGGCCACTGTCCTGCAGAGTTTAGCTATTGCTTGCTTCAACACACCTGCTGGAGGTCTGTAGTATGCCTAGTAAGACCTTGATTAGCTGGTTCAGGTGTGTTTAATTGGAGTTGGAGCTAAACTCTGCAGGACAGTGGCCCTCCAGGAGCAGGATTGGACACCTCTGGTCTAGACCATCAGTGATTTAGATAGTGTAAATGAGAAACAGAAGGGTTGCCCCAAGGAACTCTGTTGTTGTGTTTGAAATGCTACTGTACTAACAACACACTGTGAACTACTATTAGTGGATGCTCTTGCCCAGCATTTTCTTTAAAGATGAAAAGGAAATTGAATGATATTGATTGCACTTGTATGTTGTATGTTGAAAATCCATGTTTATTTTTATTTCAAAAGTAGCATGATTTAACAGAGTGGGTCTGACATTCTGCTTAGTACACAGTCAAATTTAACACAAAAACTCTAATAATGCTACAATAAAAAACTTGACTTAGTAATGACTTACTTGATTATGTGTTTTTTATTGTGCCATCTGTATTTTTACCAGTACTAAAATGTATTTAGCTAGTTCCAGTTATATATTAACATTATATAACTCGATGTAATATATGATTGTAATATACAAAATGTGCAGACACCAATATCCATCCCACATTCACCATGTATTAAATGGTCAATTTTAAGCAACAACATCTGCCTTTTTTTACCATAAATTTCACTTGATATTTTGTACAGTGTACAAGTCTGGAGCTTCACAAAACTGATTGAGCTACTGCTACTTTGCTTTTGACTGCCAGCTGTATGCCAATCCACTCATTTGTCCTAAATATGAATTTAAAGTGATGGTTTATATATCTATTTATATATTGTTGATATAACCAAGATGTTTTCGGCGTCACTGAGGTGTGTGAGGCATGCTTTTTACATGCATTTGTGGTGCACTCGAACATGACTAAACATAAACAAGGCTTAAGTCTGTCCAACAACCTGTTTTAGTCTTTCGAGTTCAGTCTGGTGACCCTAATCCATTACCTACCTATCAGTAAAAGAGAGTGTGTGTGTGTGAGGATGTGTGTCTTATGGGTGGAGTTGAACTAGTTTAAAGCTGCTGGGCTGCCATATGGGACGTGATGTAATTCCTGGGCATGCTAAATGTGTGGGAGAGGGTTACTGTCATATATACTGATTGATGTATAGAGATATGTGGTCAGTGTATTTTTAGATTTTTAGTATTTAAAGCCATTTTAATATGTGGTTTTCTGGCAGGTTAATGGAAAGTTTGTGCTGAGAAAAACACCTTCACCAGTGGATTGAGGGGAAAAAAGTGATTTGCAGTTTCAGCCATTTGCACTTGGCTCTTGATCTATGCCTCAGCTACTGCAGGCCTTCCCAGAGTGAACAGCACCAGCACAAGTGGAAAGCATGGCCTATACAATAGGGCTCCAAGGGTAGTGCTTGGCCACACAAGCAAACACTTTTTTTTCTGGTTTGTTGTCATGGAGACAGATCTTTTGTGTCCTCTCACACAAAAAAATGAGGTCACCTCTCGTTCAGTGGGCAGCTGTGAGGATTTAGGTAAAGGCTCTCTCTCTTTCTCAGTTTCTTTGTACTTTAAGATGTAGCGCTAACAAAGTAGAAGATGTACCTGGGATGAGCAACAATCTTATAATCGTGGAATTGTGACGTATTATTGCATTGTTTTATATAAACAGAATCCAATAGGTATATTTTTCAATTTGTAAATCATCAGTCATTGTCAGTCACTGAAAGTTTTTAGACTCGCTTATACACTCTCCAATCTTTTGTGGAATCTGTTAAACTATTTAGGAAAAAGAGGATCTGCGCTTTTAAATGAGCATTTATGCCATTTATGAATCAAACGTGTAAGACGTTATCATAAAATAATCAAGCCTTAAAATATACAAGACCACAAGCATGTTTTGCATATCAAATAGGTAACAAATCTGTGCCCCACTGAACCTCATTCACTCACTCACACTCAATGTGACATGTTTACATCATAGATCACCAAGGAGATTAGTCAGGTGACCAATCCTCCATCTTCTCTCAGTGGTGTGGTAGCACCCCTGATTTGATTGAGCGTGTTAAGGTGCCAATTAGGCTAGAAAATTAGCCACATTATTTCACGTTCGATCTAACAATTTAGGAAGATCAGGCTTTAGATGGAATACTGTTGTTTGGATAACATTTGTTTGATATTCAAAAGTGTTGAATATTCAAGACACAGCCTTAGAAGAATGAGAGTTATGAGTTGAAAAATACATTTAGGTTAGAAAAACAAAATCTCCCTCCATTTGGTTTTGGACATTTTGGATTCCTGCCTCCACCTAGTGTTGCCTCAGTCAAACTTCTAGCCTATCTGAGATTTATAAGGTTATGATGGTGACATCTCTCACAGTCTGATAAATATAAGCTTCTTTTTCCCCATTGTTGTAAAGCACACTCGCCTTTCATAATACATAATATCGGATTATATATTAGTAGTTTTTATTTTGTTCATTTTATTTTATTTTTCTTGGAATTCCTTTACATTTGAAAAGGTCAGCCCATAGCGAAGAACAGAATGGCTGACTAAAGTTTTCATATTGTTTATATTGTTAGTAGTATTTTGGGAATACATTCACATAGGTAAATTATTTCACAGGAAGTGGAGTTGTGGGTCTAGCACTTTTAGTCCGATTGATTTACCTCAAGTGTAGTTTCACAACAGTCTCTTATTAAATTTAGAGGTTTTACGATCTTAGTTTAAATATATAACATATTTTATATAAACGGATATAGATGTATTCTACAGTTATTCATTGAACACTGTGAAAGGTCCCTGTGAATTGGAAGGCAGCTTATAATGACGGGCTCATGCATATCATTAAAACACTGTGTGACAATGCATGAAAAATTCATCCACTCCTTTTTAAGTAAAGAATAATTGACGACCATTGAATTATTAGAAAAATAATGCACACTTTAGGTGGTTACACCTTGGGTTCTTAAACATATAATCCCAAGCCTCCTTTGCTAATTCCAAAATGTCTAACATTTTGGCTTGGGCCATTGATAGCATTTATTCGAGAAAGAGAGAGATTAAGCACGTGTGAATTACCTGTTTAGTCTGTGTCTCACTACCGTAAGTTCATCTGCTCCAAGAACAGCACCATTATTACCTCGCTATTAAAAGAAAACTGATAAAATCATCAGCAGCGTTGACAAAAAGTTTCAGTTGTTGTGTCTGTACTGTATGCGTTTGAGAGAGCAGGATAAAGACAGTATGTGCTCTCTGTATATAATAAAACATAATTTTGTTGTTTTATCCTAATGTTTACAATATTTATTTGCTTGGTCAGTGTCATTGTGGTGGGTTTTAGTTATTTTGTGGTTGTAAGCTTTATGGATCTTTGAAATAACTGAAAGGAAAGTCAAGACCTGTCTGGATCTACTTTAGCCGTGGGTTTCCCTGAAAATAATTGCACACCTTAAAATGTTCGTCAACCAATCAGGTTCAAACATTCAACAGCCCCGTAGTATAATATAAAATATGCTTGATATGGGACTTTTCCCCTGTCACATCAGTCGACACATCATTAAATTATCATAAATTCAGGGGCGTAGCACCAAATTTTGGGCCCTGGGTACAAACCATCTTGCTGGGCCCCCGTACCATGTATGTGTATGTATAGAAAACGGACTTCCCTGCCTTGGGCCCTGGTTACTCAGTACCCTTTATCCCCCCAGTCCCACGCCCCTGCATAAATTACTTGTGTTGCGGGACCTGAATTACCCACTTAAGCAAAAATAGTAACCGTACCTTTGAACTTTTTGTTTGCTATTTTCATTGACTATTGTTAAATGTTAGCAGCAAGTAGCCTTGTGCTAGCCTGACAAGCCAGACCCACATCAAGATGTTTGTTCTGGAAACTCACCATAGACAGGGCTCAATCTGAGGGGCGGGATAAACGGTTGTCTTTCAAACTCCCTCTGCATGTGATAGGATAGCGCTACAACCAACCAGAGCAACGAAGGTGAAACGGAACTAGTCGATAGATTATAAATTCGCCGTATCCGGTCGGCAAAACTCCGAACACATCTTCCCTTTTTAAGAATGACTTCAGTGCCGTTCTTTGCTCTTTTCTCAGAGAAAAGCTTAACTCCAAGTCTTCCAGAGTAGTGGTCAAAGCTGATTCGAAAGACCACTGTTCGCCAGTTTCTGTGTTTACTAGAAGCACGCAAGCGCAATTCGGCCGTCATTAACTCGGCCCCGCCCACTCACTATACACGATGTGATTGGCCCGGCAAGAGTTTGGCGTTTACAGCTCAGAAGGGTATTGAGAGTTGCTAGACGACAATGGCGCGCAGATTAGATTTGCTGCCGCTAGGGTGCGTCTATAGATTTATAGGCTAGCAATACTATTTAAGCCCTTTCCCCCATTTTTCAGAAAGAATGAGAATATTAAACCCCAAGTTCTGTAAAAGTTTACTTTGTTTTATTTGTTTGGGTTCCCAGAGACCCCACTGTTGTAGGCCAATGCAAAACTACTAATACTGTACATAAATCAGTAATAATGCTTTAATTCATGTTTTATATCTGGGGTCTCTCCCTATGCGGATGAATCAAGTTTAAATTGTATCAAATTAGTTTTCATAAGATTAACATCAAGTCAAAAAGTAGCATCCTGTTACAATTATGTTAAGTATGTTTTTTTTAGCTATATAAACCATCCTGGAGTCTCTCAGACCCCAAACAGAACATGAGGATTGATGCTGTATTTGTATAAAGCGCAAGTTTCTTTGCAGGACAAGCTGTTTGTTTGTTCTATTCATAGTTCTGTTTGTGATCATAGATGTCATAGCTGTCTGTTTCCCATGACTATTGATGATAACCAGGCAGGCACAGATGGAACCAGCTGACTTTTCTGCTCTGCAATTTAAAGAGAAAATCTACTGAATGGATTTAAACATGGTAAAATATATTAGTATTACACTCATGGGGTCGCTAAGATTCAAAATCTTTCTGAAAGAAGTCTTTGATGCTCACCAGGGCAGCATTTGATAAAAAATACTATCAAAACAGTATTATGAAATATTATTACAATTTAAAACAGCTGTTTTCTATATTTTATAAATATAAATTATTCCTGTGATGCAAAGCTGAATTTTCAGCATTAATACTGTAGTCTTCAGTGTCACATGATCCTTCAGAAAACCTTCTAATATGATGATTCGCTGTTAAAGGAACATTTATTATAATTATCATTGTTCAAAAGAGTATTTTTTCCCTTATTGGATTTTTTGATAAATAGAAAGTTTTGATTTGAAATGTATTTTTGTTTGTAACATTAATTGCATCCTTACTGAATAATGTACACATATCGTTTTTAACCCCTTAACTGTCATAGCCCTTTTTGATATTATCCACAATGAAGGATACTATCCACTACACACT